>NC_088201.1:145844466-146050588 GCF_037126465.1 Ornithodoros turicata
GTCTCGGAAACGGACCCGTATTGTTCTGCTGAGAGGAGACCGCCGTTCCATTCTGCGACGCCTACTGACATCCCTGGCTTCCCGCCAACGGACAACCGACATTCTTCCCCCCTCTATGTTGAACAGAGTTGATCCCACGCTCGCTTTCCGCATACCACGAAACACCTCTCGTCAAGATGCTGCATTAATCCACCGAATGCGCCTCGATGTGGCCTTTACAGCTCAGTGGCGTTACCGCTTGAGACAGGTTGACCCTCCCACCTGCTGCCACTGTGGTGCTCTTGAGGATCTGGAGCACATTCTTCTTCATTGCCCTCACTACGAACCTTCCGGAACCACACTCTCCGAGTCTCTTCGTCAGCTGGACTCTCCCCTTTCTCCCTATCGAAATTGCTTGGTCCCTGGCCCAATCCAGCGCAGCAACGCTCTGCGCTCAAAGCTCTTCTGACATTTCTGGACACCATCGGACTTCGATCGTTATTGTGAAGGGGCTCGTTATTTTATTCCCCCATTCCATCCAGCAATGGGGTAGAGTATCGCCTGTGGCGATGAAACTCCCCACTCCCCAAGGTCGAAAATAAAGTAGTTGTTGTTGTCACTTTGTTAATTGCACCTTGTTACTCCGTGATCACTGTATCGTACGCTTCAGTTTGTTCTTGGCCTTATCATGAGGACATTTCAATGTTTAATTCCAAATTTTGCGTCTTAGTCTCTTCCCGGCACCATTAAGAATGCTTGTCGGTTATCAACTCCCTGCTTTAGAGAAATAAAAATAAGAAAATAAACTAGCGGAAGACTGCTTATTTTCAGAACATCTAGAGGTGAAAGCAGAGTCACGTTCGGCACAAAAAAGTGATTGGAAAACCCACACTTCCAAAATAATGTCGGGCATGCACGACGTCACCTATATGGAGGCCTGCCACCTGCTTCGAGCTTTCTTCTCGTTCGTTCTTTCATTTACTTCATGGCAGCATCCACAATAGTAAGAACATGCCTTCCAGTGTGACGCAAGGCACAGGCCTTTTCCATATCCTGGAGGTGTTGCTCAAATAGGCGCTCGAATCAAAGACAAAAGGAAGAGAGATGCCCAAGCAGCACAATGTACTCGAGTGCAATAGTTGTGGACGGCATGTGTCTTATCAATGTAATTAGTGCGGCCGTTAATTATTTTGTAATTAATCTTCATAATTCCTGAAAACAAGCTGAGCGCGCAATTCCAAATTTGGAGAGCACAACCCTGAGAAGTCTAGTCAGCAGGAATCGAAACAGTAACACTTCTCTGTGCGCTTAAAAAAATGAGCAAAAATGCACTATCGTCGAGAGTTGCGCGAGTTCGTGCAGCCGCTCGTTCTTATCACCCTCACTGTCACCGTTTGACGATACTGACGTCACGCTGTCCCTCAAAACATGCCCCCCCCCCGCTTCATAGCGTCCTCGTTGTTTTTCTCTTGTTCAAATCTGATACAACGTAGACATTTATTGAGCAGCAGAATGGGTGATTGTGTTTTTGTTATCTGCAAGGTTTTTACAGTAATGCAGTTTTAGTTTTATTGCGTGACGTTTATCACACCACATCGCCAACTGTGTTGTGCAGATCAAACGAGATAACGACGGAAAGAAAATCAAGTACGGCACGTTTTATGATAATGTAGAGTGAGAAACAACATCGCTATTTCCCTCACTCCAGGGACAAAGCGGGCTTTTCCATGATTTCAGGAACAACCTGTTGAGAAGTGGTGACTCCGAGACAGGGAGAGGAGAAATTGCCGCAAAGCCCGCATAGTGTTCAATTATTTTGTATGTTCGCGCATTTTTTTTACTAGAGCGCAAAAAGGCTCTGTGATTTCGGTTATTGCATGGTAGGCCCCTCAGGGTTATGCTCTACATCTTTGCAATTACGCAGTCAACGTATTTTCACTAATTATAATGATTAATCGGGAACGTTAGTTAACGGCTGCGCTATTTGTTTGTACGCCACCACCTTTGAATTGGTCGCGTCTGGAATAGATATATTGAACGACTTTTGCGAAAAAGAAAGTCATTCGCGAATTTCATCAAATTCATTCAGTCTTACTTCACGTACCCTGTATGCAGGGCTAAATGTGACCATATTTTTTTTTAAAGATATATCTGTAACTTTTTCCGAGATGAAATCGCAATATAGCGTATGCTGAAGGGCATTCCCTAGGAGAGCATTAGCAGACTCCTAAGGCAATGTCTTAATTGTTTCAATAAGTAACTTTTTAATTAGAAAAGCTACGAAGTTGTTCCAATCAGAAAATCTGATCTCTTCGGTCACCAGATACCAAAGCCGTTTTCAGAACAAAAGTCTGTTCGATATATCGTATGAAAAAAAAAATCGTGAATATTTTTTGTTCTTTATTTTGTTCATTGTGCATCTTGGAAAAAGCGTCTTTCGTTGGCCCCCGATGCGAGAGAGTGAAAGAGCACAGTGCCGACTCATGCGTCGAAGATTGGCTTAAACTTGCGGAAAGAAAACAAAAACGAATGTATCGGGTGACTCTATCGGAGCTGCCCTTGTCTTGCATATCCTGTCCTAGCTGCATTTTCCGTTTTTTTTTATCTTTTTCACGGATGCAAGATGCGATAGTGTGCTCTTTCATTCTCTTGTGTTAGGGCGAAGGAAAGACGCGACTCTAGATATGTGTAATAAATAAAATAAAGAAAGAAATAATGTTCCTTCACGATTTTTTTTTCTGCGAACGATGTATCGAACGAATTTTTGTTCTGAAAACGGCTTTGGTATTTGGTGACCGAAGAGGTCAGATGTTCTCGTTGGATCAACTTCGTAGCATTCATAATTAAAAAATTAATTATTGAAAGTTAATGAAGACATTGCCTTAGGAGTCTCCTAATGCCTACCTAGAGAGCGCCCTTCAGGATATGATATATTGCAATTGGTTTCATCTGGAAAAAGTGATAAATATACTTTTAAAAAATATGGTCACATTTAGCGGGAACACGATGTATATGACAATAAACACGCATGGTATTTTTAACCTATTCATTATTTTGCTATTAGAATGAGTAAACCCGTAAGGAGGTTACGGCCTTGCACAATGTTGCATGAGAACGAAAAATTTGGCGAGTTACAGCATAAAGGAAGTTTAAGCCACGTGTCCGGAATTTATGTTAAATGATTGAAATGCATCTACACTGCGAAAAGCATGCGTAGGAATTTCTTCACTTTAATTCCAATTACCATTAGAGCGCGTCAAACCTGACCCGCATTATTGGTTCCGTCGTCATATTCACCTCGAATGAAAATTTGATGAGTTGTGTCTTTACAGGGAACAAAGGACGTTTAAGCCACAAGTTCGATATACATTACATAAAAAAATCTACATTACAAAAAAAACATGCTCGTAACTTTGTGCATCCTATTTAGTTTCACCATTAGAGCGCGTCCAAGTTGGCTATCAACAGGACTCCGTCGTCACATCGATCTCGATGAATGAAAATTTGATGAGTTCCGCCTTGACAGGGAACAAAGGACGTTTAAGCCACATGCTTGAAATTGATGGTAAATGATTGACAACCATATACACTACAACAAACACGCGTGACACTTTGTGCATTTCAATTAGTTTCCCCATTATAGCGCGTTAAAGTGTACCCGCGTGACGATTCCGTGTCAGATTGACCTCTATCAATGAAAATTTGATGAGTTCCGCCTTGATAGGGAACAAAGGACGTTTAAGCCACATGTTTGAAATTGATGGTAAATGATTGATAGGCATCTACACTACAACAAACACGCATGGCACTTTGTGCATTTCAATTAGTTTCCCCATTAGAGCGCGTTAAAGTGTACCCGCACGACGATTCCGTGTCAGGTCGACCTCTATCAATGAAAATTTGATGAGTTCCGCCTTGACTGGGAACAAAATGCGTTTAAGCCACATGTTTGAAATTGATGGTAAATGATTGACAGGCATCTACACTACAACAAACACGCGTGGCACTCTGTGCATTTAAATTAGTTTCGCCATTAGAGAGCGTTAAAATGTACCCGCATGACGATTCCGTGTCAGGTCGATCTCTATCCATGAAAATTTGATGAGTTCCACCTTGAGAGGGAGAAGGACAAGGACAGGGACAAGGACGTTTAAGCCACAGCTCTTTTCCCTGAGATGTTTGCATTCGTTACAGGTCCGAAATTTATGGTAAATGTATCATGTATCAACGCTACAACAAACACGCGTGGTAATTCGTTCATCTTAAATACCCTTACCATTAGAGCGCGTCAAAGTTGGCCCACGTAATTGATTCCGTTGTCACATCGACCTGGAGTTTACAGACAAGAAAGGGCGTTTATGCCACAAGTCGGAAATTTATTTTAAATGATTGACAATAATCTACATTACAACAAACGCGCGTGGTATTGTGCAAAACGGGGATTCCTGTAGCGGTGAAGTAAGTGGGAGTGCAAGGGGAAGTCATATTAACTGCACAGGCGATCGCACAGCATTAAGGCAAATAAATCAGACTGAACGCCATGCAGTGTGGCATAGGTCCAGGACGGCATTATTAAGCCAAAACTCTGACGCTCTCGCCCTGTCGTTACTCACATATCTACATCTGTTTAAGTACGTCTAAAAAACAAAAAAAGGAAGAAGAAAGGAAAAAGAAAGAAAAGAAAAACGAAACCGAGCAGACCGCGGATCGAACCACGATCCCCGAAAACCGTGACCAACATCTTTACCACTGAGCCAATGTTGCCCGTTTTTTCTTTTTTTGCAAGCCACACCGAGCTTGTCAATACTTCTTTTGTCGTGGGAACAAAATTGCAGCGTCCCACAACAGGGCACAAAGTTGCAAAGCGTTCAAGACAAATCCAACTTTCATGTCCTTCATGCGCATTTTCTGGAGATCCACTCTTTTAGCCAAGTACCACAAAAATAGCACACCAGTGCATTCTACCATGAAGCCAACACGGCGAAAATAAGTCCTCCAGGAACAAAACTGCGACGCTCTTGCGCTTCCATTCCACTAGTACACGATCGATGGGCCTCTCACAGCAACACCCATGTGTGGGCTTTTCTTTCTAAAGCTCAGCGTCAACAGATATTCTAACAAAACCAGGTGGAATGCATTGCTTCAATGAAGGGCAGCGAGTACACCGGTCAAGCCAACTTTAAGAAACCGTGTCCCGGATTTCTCGTGGAAAGAAGAGGAATTGTAAAAGCCCTATGGCTCTCCGTCCATTTTTCTGATTTTTTCCCAAACAGCTTTTGCTGGTGTTTGGCTGTTTATACCACTAACGAACCCTTGCCATGATTTTCGCCTGGCTTGTTTTCTAGTGTAACGGGCCTTGGCTTTTGACCTTTTAAACGCAATCAGGTTTTCTGTTGTTGGAGCGCGCTTGAAAGAGTTCCAGGCTTTGTTCTGCGCCTGAAGTGTTTTGCGGCACTCTTCGTTCCACCATGGTTTGGGATTTTTACGTAGTCGTCCAGTGGACCGAGGGATCGCTTTTGATGCTGCATCTATTATGGTGTGTGTAATCGCTTCATTTTCATCATCTACTGATAGGTGCATCAGATGCTCATGATCGATTGTTGCCAGTTCTCTGTATGTGTCCCAATTTACGTGTTCCAGTTTCCATCGAGGTGGACGCACCTCCAGCGTTGGTGCTAACGATCGCGTTTCTATAAGAATAGGAAAGTGGCCACTCCCATGCGGATTCTAAATTGCGGACCAGGTATAGTCAAACGACATTCCTGAGGAAGCTAAAGACAAGTCAATGCATGAAAACGTTTTATGTGTACTGTTATAATATGTAGGGTCACCATTGTTCAAGATGGTGATGTTCGTGGTGTCTAATACTTCCTCAATTAATTTGCCATGTGCATCTCTCCTTTCACTGCCCCAGAGAGGGTGGTGTGCATTTAGGTCTCCCAGAATAAAGAATGACTCCAGAATGGCAACTGATTGATAAGGTCAAGAAAATCGCCTAGTGTGGGATTGCTGCTTGGAGGTATGTAAAGAGAGACTACAGTTGTCAGATTTTTCAGTTGTGTCCTACCAGCCACTGCTTCCAAAGATGTATTTAGAGGTATATCTTTTCTGATTACACCAGAGTTAGCCACAATTGCAACACCCCCGCCGGTGCTACCTATGCGGTCCTTACGGTAGACTGTGTGATGTTTAAATAGTTTTGTGTGTGTGTTCAACATGGTTTCTTGCAGACAGAAGATATATGGCCTATGCATATCCAGTAGGGCACAAATATGATCATAGTTTTGAGCAGCGCCTCGGCAGTTCCATTGCAATATAGAGATGCCCATTATACAGGTAACTAAAGGGACCAACAAATTAAGGGTTACTGCCTGAAGCATAACTTATGTTTAAGGTGGCAGCACCCTTTGGGGAACCGGCCTTCGCTGCTCATTGGAAGGGGCGTTAGGCTTAGAGCCTCCACCTCTCCCTTTATCTCTTCTTTCTTTCTTTTTTCTCTTTTTTCTTTTCCAGGCAAGCTCGATATATTCGATGACGACTTCTGCTACATGCAGTCATCATCATCGACGTCCATACTTTCAGATATCTGGGAAGGAACCTTTAAGTTCCCGTCCCAAACAGACTGTGCGCCATCGACCTTGGACGAGGTCGTGGCTCCTTTGTTGTGGCCAGTCTCTCGATCAGCCGCTGGCAACGTGGGAGGCACTTGCGTGTCTCCCACATCCTGCTGGGGGGTGTGGACTGGAGTCTCAGTTACCTGAAAACAGGTCTGAGTCTCCACAGATCTCCTCGGTGGTGCCACCCCCCTGCGCACCACGTCGGAAAAACTACCTTTCTTTGCAAAGTCAAGCTGTGCTTTTGCAGCTTTATATGTAAGGTTCTGCTCTGTCTTGATTTTAATTATCTGCTTCTCATCTTTCCAACGGGGACATGACCTGGAGTACACCGGATTGTTTCCCTCACAGTTTGCACAATGGAATTCGTTGTTACAGTTTTCTCGTGTATGGTCCTTCCCTGCACACTTTGGGCAAACAGGATGGCCACGGCAGGCTTGTGAACTGTGCCCAAACCGCTGACACTTAAAGCAGCGCCTTGGGTTTGGGACGTATGCTCTTACATTACAATTAAGCTAGCCGGCTTTGATACTTGAGGGCAGTGAGTGAAGTTTGAATGATAATATGATATGTTTAGTCGGGATCTCTTTGCCGTCTCTGGGGATGAATATTCGTTTTGCTGTGACAACTCATTGTTCTTTCATACCTTCTTCAATTTCAGATTCAGAACAGGAAAGCAGTTCATCCTCTGAAATTACGCCCTTTACGATGTTCAGTGTACGATGTGTACTGACTGATACAAGTGTGTCCCCTATCTCTTTCAGTGACTGAAGTGCCATGCTTTGCTGCTTTGTATGTACTTCTACTTGGATGGAAACAGGGTTCAGTTTTCTTGCTTGATAGGATTTGCCTATGACCTGTTCCAGAACTTTTGCCACGAGAAATGGCGATACTTTTGCCAGTGAGGTGTTTTCGTCACTTGGCTGAATAATCAAGAACTTGGGGAACCAGGGTTCTGGCGATAGGTCAGTAATGCTCAGTGTCTGTCTCTCGATGCGACTCCTTTTGAGGAGCCGATCAGTTTTTTTTTGTTTTGATGTATCCATATAAAGAGTATTGAGATTCAGCGCAGTAGATGTGTCGCCCACCATCGAGCCCAACCAAGAGAACGTGCCCCGCACACTAACACGTACCTCTGCACTATACCCTCGTGCAGGTTTGAAAAGAGTGAAAAGACTGCACAAGGTTGGCCCTCGCCGCCAAAGAAGGTGAAAAGGAAAGATGAGAAGGGAGGATAGAAAAGAAGAAAGTAATGAGCGTGGGAGATGGCGACTAGCTGAATAGTCCTGGCCGGGGCTTCCAGGACCACCCGTTTATGGGAAGCAGGGGCCAAAGCAGTGTGTTGTTTTCCCGGAGGGGCCCCGAAGGGTCCAAACCAACCTCCGAGTCCACTCAACTGCCAGGATTCTCTTTTGCCCAGACACGGGAAAGCCACGCACAACTGTACGCGGGAGTCTCCCTCCTGCGGCGACCCAACCGTGAGTGCAGGAGGGGGCTACTGCGGCTGCTGCCGGGCGATGGGGGCGCCAAGTTCCCGACGCCGGGCGATTGGGAATGGATAACGTTCTCACAGTGATTCACCTTAAACAGCAGGGTATGAGGACCACAGTGAAACGGAACAATGTAAAATGAAATAATGGGTCCCTTGCACAACCACTACATCGTTGGTGCACAGCCCATTCCTGCTAGCATCACGCTGACATCATGGCCGGTCTTGCCGAAACGGAAACCTTTTATTCGTGAGGCAGGCAACAGGGGGTACATTGCATTCATCAGTCGAGACGTGTTAATCTTGCACTATATCTCAGAGATGCGAACCTCGCGTCGTGTTTAACTCAATATGTGTACTAACTGCGTATAACGATCCACGTACGCACGGATATAAGTATGCACAGATAAGCAGGACTACTGCAAGCATCCGCAGAATTTTACATTTTTTTCTGTTGCTAAAATTGTTGTAGTAAATGCATTTTACAATAGAATGGGGTAAGTCAAGCATACGCTTTCTGCTTCTATGAAGAAAGCGTGAAGTTCACATAGCAAATTTATGAATTCATTCTCGAAAATTAAACTTCTCGCGAACTCGCACCGATAGGAGTGCTCTGCATTCGCGGCAAAAGTTCCTCGAAATGAATTCCGTTGGCCGCATAATTTTCAGACAAGTAGCTTGCGAAATAAACTCACGCGGTCCTTGAAACACTCTGTATGCCTATCCACCGATAAACAGTTACGACAACGTGACTTTTGTGCGGAGTCCCGCATCACCGAGTAAATAGAGGTCACGATCAAAGCAGAATGTAACCTACACACGGTACAGCTTGGGATAAACGTTTCCAGAACACTGGGTTGTTGCATTTCTCCATTGGAGCGACACCCTAGCAGGAAACAAAAGCGGTCACACATACTCAGAGGTGAATACTGAGCGGTGCCCTACTCATTGCCTGTTGATCGTCATATGAGTGAACAACAAATAAACAAACAAAGCTAGGACTAAGAAAGACGGACAGACAAGAACGAATATAACACATCATTCCTACTGTTGACAAAGTTTATTCTTCGTAAGAATCTTCCTTTACGCAGTTGTCTGGAATGCGGGAGAGAGTCGGGAAGCGGAATTATGTGACACATGGTTCACAGTTATTTCAACGAACTTAAACTCCTCACGCATGAGTGCTATTGACGGATCACATCTGTCACTCCCTGCATTTCATATCAAGAACGCCTCAAGCAATTATCTCTCTGCTTTGGCCTTCAAACTTATCTTTACCTTAGTGTTCCAGAAGTCGGAGACACATCCATAAAAACTAAACATGAACACCTAGGTTGCATGGAGGTGGACCACATTTGGTGTTTTTATGCTTTTCGATTATGTCATCGATACAGCAGCTGGACTGACCTATACACTTTGTTGTATGACAGAGGAATTTCGTATATGCAACATTTACATTCGACGTAGGAGTTCCTATGTTGAGTGTTGCAACTTCGCTTAGGTTTGACAATTTTGATTGCGATTGTAGAGGATAGCTCACTTAAGCTGCAGAAAACTCCAAATCATCCAGCTCTTTTATTTATTTATTTATTTTATTGAGATGATGTGCCGTTTTGTGTATGTATGTATTATGCGTCTTTCAGTAAGGATGTTATAATTGAGTACGGGAATCCATCTCCTCTTAACCGGTCAAGTCAGCTGTTAGAGGCTGATAAACAGGCTTGCTTTGTTGCCGTGGAAAAATAGGTATCTCTACAAAAAAGTAGCCCGATCCAGCTGCCCAAAAATCGTCCCGGTCGAAGCCTCGTCCTGTGAATTTATTTGCAAGACCTGGTAGGAGACGCATGGCTCAAGTTATAAGCAACCTCTTGCTTTACAAGGAATTCCGGATCGCACAGACGTTTTCAAGTTTTCTTTTTTTTCCTCGCACAGTCCGCGATTGGAACAATGTACTAGCGAGCATTGCTAATGAACAATATGTCTCTGGTTTTGCATCTAAGTTAGAAATTGTCTTCCGAACATCTGTTGTAACTCCCTGTTATTGTGTTGTTGTAACTGCTCTGTGACCTATACACCTTCTCACTGCACACAAGCATGAGTCAACAGTATTATGGATAAAAAATCTCAGCGTTCTCTACTTCATCGCACCGCCTCGCGGGTCGTTAGTATTCGTAACCACTGCTGGGATTTGGGATTATACACGCATTCGGTTCTGAATCTGTTTAGTTATGCACCAATAGTTCTGCAGCAACGATGTCGCGTTTGGGTAAATGGTGAATCTTCGCAATAAGAAGATAGCACTCACAGGCGCAACATCGTCAATTTCCTCCATTTTATCTCGTGAGAACTCTTGATATAAACTTCGTATCGAAGTTGCCATCATTTAATTAAGAAGTCTGTACGTCGTCTGCGGACCATAGCTGTTTCCCTGCTGCGCCCTTAGAAGTTGCATTCCGTCAAATCGTTCATTTTCAAGCGAGCAGAAAACATATACGGGACAGGACCACACGCGAGCCGCTGCGTTCTTGTCTCGTGTTTGTTCTTTGGCCGCTTCAAAACAATTCTACACCAAGCGGCCCAAACTATGCTTCAAACATTTAATACGACTGTCGCCCTAACGACACTCACGGGCGCCAAATTATCAATTTATTTCATATGTGTTCTCTCGTAATTACTCTTGGTATTAGCTTCATATTGAAGGTGTCATGATTTAGTGACGTAGCCTGTGCATCGACTGCGGAGCAAAGCTGTTTCCCCTGCTACTCCCTGAGAAGTCGCATTTGCTCAAGTCGTCGTCCAGAAGGCAGTTACAGGCACTGCCAATTTCATCTGTCAATGTTCCCACAGAGAGCGTCTCGTGCTCGTTTCCACTAGGGTCACTTTACCCGGGGGAAGAGTATCGCATTCGCTTTCCCCGTGCCGCCGCCCTGCTCATTCGCCGAGGCGCCTCACGTGGTGCGTTTTCCTCCTCTTTGCTTCCAACCTCCCGCCGGGTCTACGGGGAACGCAATAGCTGGGGCGCATGTGCGCGTATGTTCGTGTGCCGCTCTTGGTTTTTTGTACGTGAAATGGATCTCAGAGATCTGAGGAACTACGAACAACCATGTCTGGATGTTGTGCTGCAACGGGACAGAGTCAGGCAAAGCATTTTTCTGCAATCCGACCGGCAAAAGTGACGAGACGCGTAGATCGGCACAGAACCTGCCGGAAGAACTTCGCGCCTACGAATAACATACGTTTGAGCGAGGTAAATTTCGTGGCGTGTTTATTTTTCATTGCAGAACCTTTGCACATAGTATTCAATAACAGTTCAACTGTGCGAAGAACAGCCGGGCGTATCAAAGTAGTGCTTGTTGGATGTTCCCATTGCGTTCCCTGTCCTGCTGTGCTAACAAAACGCCATTATCAGGACCACTTCACACGCGGCGACTTCGAGGACAAGGAGATTCGAAAGAAGTTGAAGTGGACGGCAGTCCCAAGCAGTTTTGCATACAGGACACCTACGAGGCTGAGGAAGGCTCCTATCCCCCGTTCTTCGCACGCAGAGTTCTCCGAGGAGTCACCAAAAGACTTGCACACTGAAGTTGATGACAACATAGTGTAAGGTCAAAGGGCAGTGGAGGATGGTAATGCGTCGAAATATATGTAGATATGCACTATGAAAATTATTGACACTTATGAAAGCTATTCCTACATACTGATCAAGGGGCAGTGCAGGATGGTAATGCGTCGAAATATATGTAGATATGCACTATGAGAACTATTGAAACTTGTGAAAAATATTCCTAAATATTGAGTTATGAAAACTATTCCTAAATATTGAGCTGTAATTGTGAGTGAATCAACTTTGCAGAGGAAGACACCACCGTCACAAATTTCTGTGACCAGAGCATCGAGGAATATGCACAGGAAAAACCTGCAGACACGTCATGTGATGGCCCCCTCGACGAGGTCGCAGTCTTAAAAGAAACGAGCAAAGGCTGAGACGGAATGTAGTCACTTGAAGCTCACGGTCTACTCCTCATGGAAGATCAATTGCTTGCGTTGGAGCGGGGGATTGGAAGAACAACCCACAGCACTTTACATGCGCGTGAAAAAACGTTGGCATCCACATAGGCATCGAACGTGTGAAATAGAAATTTAATTGCGAAGAGATGAGAATAAAACTGGTGGAGGTTATTTATGTCAACCTGAAGCTGCACACACGAGCACTATAGTTTTATGTCCACAAAACAAGTGAACTAACAGAAAAAAGAAACTCGTCTATAGAGCGCAAACGCGACTCGACGATGCCTTTCAGAGGCGAACACGCGCCAACATAATTCGTCTGTTAGCTACAGAATACAACAAACTATACTGTAGTGACGCTCGTGCCCTGTTCCATTAAGTATTAGCCGAGTCCCACCACAGGAAGTCACAAACTTTTTGGTGCACAGCCGCGAAATCAACACGATGTAACACTGACTACAGCTATCCTAACACGCGATCCGCGGCGGCTTGGATGCAATATGGCTGCCGGAGCAGACGACGCGGAGCGGTTGCGGTACTATTCCCCCGGTACAGTGACTCTAGTTTCCACAGTTATCCGTCACTTTTTCTTTTTTCACTTCAGCCCAATTTTCCGGGCTTGTTATCGGTTTTGTTATCATGGTCGCGTGCGACACTGGTATTGCTCGCACCAGATTTGTTCTCCTCTCCTTGCCCAAATATTTTCCTCGTCACGCAACACACGGACCGCCCTTTAAAACTGGCTTCCTTGCGTACTCTTCCGTTATCAGGCCATGGCGGTTTTCAGAGTAGTGCACTGGAATTGTGCTCACGAGCGTTTTAATATTAAGAAATGGGGGGTTTGGACGAGTGAGATCATGAGCGACGCCACGGGGGTCCGCCTGTGGATTGCTGATGTCCACCTGAGGGTTCTTGGGGTTGTTTTCATGCAACTTTATTTTAGCTGGAACGCAATGTGCCAGAGTTGAGAAGCACGGAAGCTGCTATGCACGGAAACTATGGTTGACTGTTCCCGTGACAGATTTATACCTAGCGGCGTCTCTCACGTGATGTCAACTCTTGCTGCCAAAAGGTTGCGACGTCATTCTAATATATTACATACCTAAAAGCCGAAGCGTGTGGTCGCTTTTTGCTCGTCATCGCGAAAACTACTAGACTTTATCGAATGAAGCTGGGTAAAGAGTATCTCCAAAGCTGGTGCATATTGTAACAAGTGCAGCATATTGTGCGATACCTACAAAGCGATCTTCCACAAGAATGAAGGTCGCAGCTAACCTGTAGCGAGCGGGAGAGGACTTCCATCTGCACGCATTATAGAGAGCGCTGGACTTATCCTCAGAGCATGCTAATGAATGAGTGAGGTTGAGGACAGCTCATGATGTATGCAGTATGCCCCAAATAGCGTCCTGCCGAGCCCGCAGATATAACATATTTAGTGGGAAAGGAGAACTCTGGCTGCTTGCTACGCTAATGCTACTTTAGACAGATTTCCTTACGTCACGCCTGCAGATCGGACAATACCTCCAACGTCACGGGACACCGCTCATCATGACTCATCTATCAGGGCACTATGGTAAATTAAAATTCGCGTTGCTGGGGCAACGTTCAACGAGAATACATTGAATGGTGGCTCCTGATAGACTGATTGATGAGTGAAGCTGGGTTTCGAGGAATTCAAATTGTTATTCCATGGCTCCTATAACAACAATACGTACGACGAGACAGGACGGCTTTTCCCCTGGAAGCGAAAAACTGCATACAGACCTGCAAAAATGTCACATTCCTGGTTATGATAAACTGCGAATACATCTATCACCCTAGTCCTAGCAGGCCACGGTAGACTGACGAAACCGCCCTCACTTCGGTGGGTTGCTATGATCGCGGCAGCAGAATTTGATTTCGTTTGCAAACTGTTCTTAACCTTGGATAGAGGTTCACCACAAGAATGTTTACTGAAACGAAAATCACATGTGTGTTGCTCGAAAATTTATGATCACGTGACCTATGCTCATGGCCAATCAAGCAACAGGCGAAACTGCAACTTCTGATGCGCGCGCTGTATGAAACCGTTGCAACGGTGCAAAAATACTCCAAAAGCAGGGAGACGACATAACTAGACAAAAAAGTAGAGAACTCCGACTTAACATAACAAAATAACAAGGTCTACTCAGACGTTTCGTCCGTCATGCGACGGACATCGTCAGTGCCAACTGAATGAGAGATTACACAACCGGTCGCCATTTAAGGAGGTGGGAGTATTGTTCGGGAAGGGGGCCACGGTTTTTGTTACAAACCGAGGGGTCACCGCGTATGCGCCAAGACTCTAGAAGCTTTCTGGGTCCCCAACTTTGTTCTTGAGCCAAGATCACTGCATTGTCGAAGTCAAAACAATGTCCCGCGTCCCAACAATAAGCTCCGTCTTAAACAGTGTAGCGTGCGTCGCGCTCTTTATGTCCCGCTTATGTTCTTTGAAACGAGTGTTCCGTTTCCTGCCTGTCTCGCTAATGTAGCACGTGTCGCAGTCTAGGCATTGTAGTTTGTAGACTACTGCAGACTGGTCTTCCGGGGGACTGGGTCCTTTGGTCTCGATATGAGACTTCGGAGTCGAACATGCGGTTTGAACGTAGTCGTACCATCCAACGGAAGCAAAGCCCGGCGCATACATTCAGAAACGCCTTTGACATAGGGGATCACAACGTGTCTGACGGGTGCGGTTCCCGTCCTGCGGTCTAGATGCTTGCATGCGTTTGCGAGTGTCGTCAATAAACCTGCGTGGGTAGCCACGTTTCTCCAAGTAATCGGCGATCGTTGTGTCCTCAGAAGCCCGTAACTCGGTGCAGGATGATAACTGTTCAGATCGGTGAAATAACGTTCGTACCACAGCCTTTTTGAGCTCCGTGGGGTGGTGTGAGTCAAAACCAAGGAAACTGCCGGTATCACAATGCTTTCGGTAGACACACGTTTGAATGCCTCCCGAGCTACATCGGCGCGCAAACACATCCCTTAGAACCGAGTGAAACTCATTAACGTGGTCACTGTTCAGAATCACGAACGTGTCGTCGACGTAGCAGCGATAGAGCTTGATCGGGTGGCAAAATCGTTCCATGGCAGTTTCTTCAATATGTTCCATCACAAGATTATCGTTACAGCGGTTTTCCGTTGGTGGCGTGGACACGTGTACTGTTCCGCTAAATGGTACAACAATTCTGGAAGAGCACCAGGACTGAAGTTTTTCCGGATTCCTGTGGATGAAAGGGACATGCCGGCCGTCTGAAACAGCTGTACAGATTATGCTTATTTATTGATTGCGCAGTTGATTGTTCCGTTGTAAATCAACGTATATCTTACGTAAATTAATGTATTTCGTATATAAGGGAATTTGTATCAAATTGTTGCGGCTTTGAATTCCGCTTTATTTTATCCGCCTGTTTCCTTTATCGCCTTTCTCACCTACAGGTTCCCTCTTCTTGTTTCCTGGCTTGTATGAGCTACCACATTTTTTCGATACCCAAGTTCGACAGCTGGCTTCTGTATGCGAACAGGCCCGACTTGTTCAGAAAACCAGGGAGTCAAGTTAACAACAGTTACAGGTTGTGCTCTGCGCACTTCCTAGAAGCAGATTATATGGATCCAGCTCGCACTCGACTGAAGAAGTCTGCTATACCTTGCGTCCCAGTGCACGAAGATGGACTCAAGTTTCTTGCTTCATAGGGTACGTGGCCCGAAAATTTTTCACCTTAAAATAAGAACCCTTCATGGAAAAATGAAGCCGAAGTTAAAGGAGGTTGGCCCTTTACATAATTGAAATTAGATTAGATCCCTGGATCCACACAACCGGCGACCAGTGTAGTGATGATCAAGAGATTTGCTAATGGAACGGGCGCTTTCGATAAGCCAATTGTGCGCTAGTCGATAATGGATGGTGCTAGATGTGACGAAGCAACTCGAAAGTGGCCTCATCTCTATGTGCCTTCACCCCCAATTCCTGTGTGCAATTATTGATTCTGTGCACGTTTGTACTCAGAGGCGTGCGGTCTTCCTGAACAATGTCAAGACCACGTCTACGCAAGCCCGCTTCAAGAGGCAACCTTGGATCTTGACACAGGTAAAGCAAAACTAATGAGTGGTTGATACTCACCACGACGATAACGTAAGAAGCTCTGCTATTCATTGACCATCGCACGGCTATTAAAACATGATCCACAAAATATCCATCGACCCTGTGATTAAACACAAAGCGAAAGAAAGCTTCAGCAGGGCTCTGAAGAAGAACAATCTGCTGGGAATATCGGCGCTCCCTGAGACTTTCTATTATGTATATTGAAGAGGGCGGCGGGTAGTGACAAGACGGTTTCGCTGCGATTGCGCTCATTTCGTTTTTAAGCGATACGTCAAATGAAGGTAATCCTTGCGTTAGGTGCAGGGGCAGATCGAGACCCTCTGTTTCGGGAGGGGGGGCGATCGCCCAACCGCCCCCCCTCCCCCCTGGATCCGCCACTGGTTAGGTGTCAAAGGGTACATTGTTGTAACGCGATCTGGAAAAAAAAATATTTCGGGGAAAAAGTAGGTTCTGAGAAGGTGCTGTGATCCCTGAAATTGTTGGTACGCCAGTCCTAATTCTTTTGAGAGCTGAGACACGCTCAGTGTTCCTTCCCATAGTGTTGCACGTGAATAAATGCTTGAAGTAAAAGCGTAATATTCATTTCCACTTCGATTTTTGGTTGTCCTTTCCTAAATACAAAATTGGTCACAAAACATACTAAACAAGTAATAGGGAAATGCTTTCCATACTTAGTAATATTACCGCTTATAATGCCGAAGTCGAAAGACTTGCGGCGCATGATTTAAGTTAATTCTTGAGCGATCCGTTGCATGAAAAAATAAAATAAAATAAAAAATGCATAGTGAACCATCGTTGCTCTGGGAAGGGAAAGTTGTAAAAAAGCATTTCAGGGCTTAAACTTTAACAAAACACATTTTAAACAAATCACATTGTCTTCTGTCATAAGAAAATATATTCTATGTTCCTTAAAATTATTCCTTCTGAATTAAAATGCATAGTAGCAGTTGGCTCAAAGTGTATCACCTACCGTCTCAATGAACACAATCTTCGCAGTTTCAATCTTTTGTTCATCCGTTTGCAACAGGAGCATGCCATGACCCCACAGCACAGTCGTCAGGACTTGCCTTGCTAGACCATGCGGGGGAAACTGCAATATGTCCTAAGCCTAGGCGAGCTGGCAATGGTGGTATGTTCTCTTTGGCAAACCATCACATGGTCATGGAATTGGTTTTGACTGAAGATACTCTTTGAACCCCTCAGCAACGGACACTGACTCTGAGGCATACCGGACATCCAAGGAGATTGTCAGCGATTCATCAGTTTCCATTCCGGCTCAAGTCATACAGCCGATATGCAAAAATAGTGTTACAGATTCAGCGACTGAGAGCTATCCGACATCAGACGTTGAGGTAGTAGTGGAATGCACAGGTTAAGTTCCTCAACAAGATCCAAGATGCCTGTTTTTAGGATGAACTCGACTACAGGTGCTGTTCACTGCGGCGAGCTCCTCTCCGTCGTGCCCATTCGTACAAGCTGTCAGTTTCATGCAAACATGCACTTTATTGTCTGAATCCTTTCATTGAAATAATTGTGTACTGTTTGGGTCTTCATTCAGCCATTTGCGTGGTGATGATGACGCACCTGAATATCTTATCAGAATTTATCAATCATGAGGAAATCAGGTATCCTGTTATCTGATGCTTTCACTATTGGGTGTTAATTAATTCAGCCTATATTGACTTTTTGTCGCTTTACTGAAACGTAGTTTTAGTGGCTAAATATAGCTTCGTCGCAATACGCCCACGTCTGGCGCACTATAGCTTGAGCAATTTATTTGTCACCATTTATTTATCAATATACATTACAGTTTTCAAAACTGATGGTGGTGGTGATAGGGCTTGCCGTTGTCGGCCTTACGTATGTGGGCAACGTCACGACTCACGCACTGGGGGAATGTGCGTCCTGGGCCGACTTCTAAGGGAACTGCGCCGACATATGTCTGAAAGCGTCTGAGGAAAACCCAGGAAAAACCCCAGACAGCACAGCCGGCACCGGGATTCGAACCCGGGTACCTCCCAGTCTCGACGTGACATGGCCACGTCAAAACTGAAACGTCGTTGTCTTTGCGTACCGCTGGGGGTAGAATAGACCATTCATAATGGTTCCACCACGTCTGGAGGGGAGGGCGCATATGTTTAATGAAAAAGGAAAAGGAAAGGCGACACCGGGAAACTTGGATGGCTAGCGGTAACTGTAGTGGCAATGGCCAGCTACTGAAGGCGCGTTTGCATTGATGTTTGCAGTAACATTTTATTCCTGACATGGAGTTGTTTATGATGTGAGCAAGCGTGCGCTTGTCCCGTCCTACAGTTGGCAATACGAGATTCTTTCCCTACGCCTCATCTTTTAGACAGCATAAACGCATTTCGTCGTAAGCGTGGTGCGTTTTGTGATGCGGACATTCCGCTTTGGGACGTACAGTGCTTCTTGACGGCACTTCGTGAAATTAGCAGAGCTCCCGGAGGACAAGTCATTTCTCAGAGTCCCTCTATGTGTGGCCGGTGGAGCCGGGTTGTTGGATGCTCGGCGAGCCGGTCTCCAGTGGAAGTTCGGTCACGGCGTGCTTCCAGTGTGCTCGCGCTTGTCGCGCTTTAACATCTGCCGCCCTGACCGCTGCCCGGCACGCGATGCTTCCGAACCGGCGGCGCTTTTTTTTTTTTTTTTTGCGATGTCGCACCCCGCTACACATTTGGTGCAGGGTACGGGAACTGTAAGGCCTGCCTTCCATTGACTGGGCCACTGTGAGGCTCCTAGACCCTCTACCCATAGCACGTAACGAACGGAAAAAGTTCGCTTTGCTACTGATGGGAATTAACTACCAAGTATAGATTAATCGGTGCCGCTTAGCTTTCGGTGGCCCACACTCCTGAAGTGTGGGGTGCCATCAACCTATTCATGTAGTTGGACGTGAGCAGAGCCTTTATGGTGCCCTGGAGTGTTGTCGACGGTGGCTGTCATCCACACGACGTTTCCACCATATTCAAGGTGATTGGGAGGTTATATTCTCCCTGCAGACGTAGAACCGTACTAGCCTCCGAAGCCAACTCTTACGAAGGCTTACGAGCATTCGTCTTTCGTCGGGACTATAGTTCGCTAAAGTGATCGCAATTCATAGGAAATTATCTATACCTGACACTACAAATTCCCGCTCTGTTTCTCTTTTAGCGACAGTTAGCCAAATTATGAAACAGCTTATTCTCGTGAGGTAAGAAGGCTTCTTTTAGTCAAAAACGGTTTTAAATGAGGCTCAATTTGGTTTCCGGAAAAGTAGGTCTGCCACTTCCACGCTTGTTCACGCCACAGGAATATTTGCAGATTGCACCAAAGCTTTCGACATGATTCATCTTGATTCATCTTGACATTCTTATCAGGCAACTGGAAAGATGTCTGGGGCAGGGTGTCGAACCGAAACGTTTTTCGTTCCGGTTTTCGTTCCGGTTACATCATAAACGATCCGGTACCGGTTCTGCTCCGGAGCAAAAAAATAACGGTTCATACCGGTTTTTAACCGGTTCCGCTTCTGCTGGGAATATTCATCCCCACAAATAAAAAATCAAGGTTACAAAATGTAAACCCGTTTATTCCGCATGCATGGTATTTAATATTACAGCTGTGAAATTGGTAGCTCCTGGTTCCTGTACGTTACTGTCTGTTCAAATGGGCTTTCTCCTTTCTTGAAGCGCATGCTACAGACGGACTTGTTTGTCGTGATGTAATACGTAAAGTACTTTCTTGCTGGGTTGGAGCGATCGCGTCCCATCCGAATGTCTGTTGCTACTGTGTAGCCAGCCAGCACCACCGCACTAGTACGACGCAAATCGAGGAACACCCTCTCTCACAAACGCGCTCGACGGCTCCGTTTTATTTTCTTCGTTTTCTGTCCACAAAAGAGTTGCCACTTCACACGGGGTTGCCCTCGCGTATACGTAAATGTATTCAACTTAGCTGCTCTCAAACAAGGGACGCGTTGCGCGACATTACCGATAAAGAAGCCGTTATGCAGCCCCCTTGGGTCGCTGTTTAGTTGAGGAGAGTTTGGGGGATCAAATTAAAACGAATACTACGGCACATTGCTAGAGAGTCACATGTACCTCTAAGTCTGTGTGCGTGCGCGAACGATAAACCATTACAAAGGGAGCATAAGGGTCATACATAGTATACCGACATACATTTCACCGTAACCGTAACCCTCGTATAGTATCCATGACATGACTTCAGAGCACACGACGTCTGTTTCATTCGCCTATCCGTAGTCCAAACCGGAGAAGTTTTTTCTTTGACCGAAAACCGTTAAATATATTTTTCGGTTTCCCTCCTGACCGAAAAAAACGTATACGGTTTCGATTCCGTTCCGGTTCGCATCAAAATAGCGGTTTTTTCCGGTTTTCGGTTCCGGTTTTCGGTTCGCTCCGACACCCTGGTCTGGGGTACATGTCTCGCATTAATCAAGATTTTCTTGCTTGACAGGGAACAGTTTGTATTGGTCCCGCTGTTGTTACGAAGATAGCTTTTGCAAAACACGTTTTGCAAAAAGTATCTTCGTCAACCATGGAGGTTGGAAGCCGATTGTAGTATTGGCTAGTTGAGATTTTGTACCTTCTTCTGAAGCATTCGTTTAGTCGGTGACTGGACTTCTGAAAATGTCAATAAACAGAACGAGTAAATCGTTCGCCTTGGTTCATCTTCTGTTGCTAATTTCGTTAGTGTTTTGTTTTTTGAAAGTCCGTGTCATGCTAGCAAATGTGTAAATTCGCGGCTTAAAGGAAGACTAAAGTGCACAAATTTATCTTCAGGTTTGATAGATCCAGTCACCTTGACAGTAACGCGAAAGCAACTGGATTCATCCGCCGCGTCGTTCGTGATTTATAGGGGGATGAAACCGAAATTTACGCTTTCCCTTTTCTCAACTCCTAAGAAGCGCACGGGACATTGCCGAGCGGCGTCCTATTGGTCTCCTCAAACGACTTGTCCAATCATCGCGGGAGATCGTCTGAAGAAACAGTCGCTTGGCATTGCACAAATAACGGCTTCACGAAAGAATCGCGTTCCTTTTGTATTTCTGTTCAGGTAATGTCATCTTATCTTCCACGAGGACAAATGCTTGCACTTTACTGCCCCTGAATCAACAGTTTCAAAACCAGAAACCTATAGGGTCCAATCAGTCCGAAGTAGGCAAATGAGTCATAATCATTTGCTACTGGAAGGGTTCAGATTGTTGGTGAGAGTGTCAGACGGAGAAGTCACACATAATACTCATTCGCTTAAGCATTGGATACAGAATAAAGTAGTCTAACTAAACGAAATTGTTTTCCTATAATGTGATGCAATCTGTCTGTTATCAAAATATTCATAAGTGAAACAAACGATCACATACTCGCTTGAGAAAATTTCTAATACCGTCCATTGCGCAATCTATGAGTACAAAGGGCATAAAGTTGCCTTCCAGCTTATCGTAATGCGGCGTACAGGCTACTAGTGCAACCAGACTGAAAATCTTCAATTAGAAACCATCCTTCATTTATACAACTCTACGCAGAGACACAAATTACGCGTCTCGTGTATTCTCCTGCAAGCAAGCAGATTACCGCTACGGTTATCGTAGCCATATGTGGCGTTAAGCGCCCCAACCAGTCGTAAAAGCAGAGCATAGAACGACGAAACCTAGCCGGTGCCACTGTAGCCAAAGCGACATCTCATTGAGTCTGAGGTTCAAAGGAACGACGAGAAAGCAGAAACGTGTTGACAGGAATTGAAGGTGACAGGACTGACTCAAAATTGGCCATGGTACTTTACTTGGACGAACGCAAAGTATCTTAAGGTGAGGGGCGGTGCGAGGGTTGCCGGCATGCAGGACCGACAGATGCACATCAGCAGGTCCAGACGGTCCTTTGCTATTGCAGTGCCGGTGAACGTACGTTACAGGAGTGAGTTGTTCACTGACTTGTTGTGGACTCCCGTACCGGTCAGCAAAGGAATTGACAACACTTCTTATTGACTCATTAACTCACATATAGGTCAAGTCGGAGTACTTCTTCCACCTGTCTCTACCGCAGATGCGCTGAGCGTAGCCCTTGATGTGCGCCTGTGAGTGTAACCTATTTGAAACCGTTAAAAATAAACGCTCAAGAATAGTCGCGTAAGTATCCACCGTTAAAAATAAACCGCGTAACAATCGACATTTCACAATAAATTCTCAAAAACCTACGGTTAACAATATTTCGTTAAAAATGAACTGTTTAGAATCCACTCGATTTGATCGGTCGCTGTAGTCAAGTGGTATAGCAGCAAACGGGGTGTCATTGTCTGCTCTCAAAAATAGTTCTCAACTTCCATTTGTTGTGGCTTGGCGGAACCCGGATGACCGTTGTGACAGCGCGATACCAGCGACAAAAAATAGTTCCAAATGTCTTGTGAATTTTGTGTTGACTGATCAGACGCTTTTCGGGTGCAAAATATGCTTCTTACCATGAAACAATTCCACGGACACCAAGTTATTTTTAGTGTGCTAGTCATCATGCAACAAAGCCGATATGATGTTATTTATGTGTGTGTGTGTCGATAAAGCCGTGGGCCACATTGGCAAATGTTTAGGTGTTTACTTGGTCTGTTATTGGTGAATCTCATCTTATATCATCATTCAAGTAGTAAGGAGCAAGGAAGGCATTGCTGTGCCCGATCGCATTCGGATATCGTGTGATCGTGTACCCGTGCTGCTGCGTACACCCGAAGTGTTTAACAGCGCCTCGGAAAACTCCGATGTTACGTCGAGTTTCATGTTATGTTGTCTGCGCTGGTGACGGTTCAGGAGAGACTTGGATTACCACGCCGCGATCTTTATTTTGGATGATTATTTTCAAGAAGCAAGAGACACATGCCGTTCACTTGTTTAGTCTCATGATCCGATTTGTGCACAGTTTCATGCAGTGTGATGTGTGGTCTGGTTAGTTACACAAACTGTAAACGTTCTGACACGCAAATGCAATGGCATGGAATGATCATGCCCAACATCTGTTTGTTTTGTTTTTGAGCACTCCCAAGTCTAAGGCATTTTACACTTTGAAGAGGCTTTCAAAACGCATGGTTGTCGAGTGCCAAGACGTGGGCGGTTCGAGTAAGTTGCTATGTTAAAATATTAAACGTAGGTGGTCCATTTGTTGTTTGGAAAAAGCGGATCCAATAGAAGGGACTGGGCACTCTGGCGCAATTTTAATCGCAAGTATTTCTACACTATGTCTGCATTACATCAGATCACGCGATCTATTTGTTCTATGAAACATGTTACTTGTTTTGTGCTCAACAGTATGACATGTAGTAAAATTTGCTGAAGAAGCAAGAAATTAAGAATTACACAGCCACATGTATGCACAACAGCAGGAGGAGAGCACAATTATAAAAAAATGAAGATGGAAAAATGCAAACGTTTAACCATACCCACAGGCAAAACATGTATAAAGTTTAATAGCAGTAGAAATAGCAGACACGAACAGTGAAGGGAGAGTCAGGTTTACTATAAAATACTCATGCATTTTAAAGGGGCAGTCGCATCGACCACAGATCGATTCCGAAACCACAGTGAAATGAGATTCCCCGTCCTTCACTGACCATGACTCCGAAAGTCCCATTCCGATCAACGGAATACTTTTTGCATAATTCGTGTGTAAGCGGCGCTACAGCAGACGACGGATGCGGTCGCCAAGCGGAACTCCCTGCTGAGAATCTTTAGCAACGTCACAAGGAATCTGACCAATAAGAACGCGGCGAGTCAGAGGAGTCCCCGCGGCTTCCAGCTTGCATGAGCAAGGTCAGGGAGACGAAGGCGAAGGCACATGCGGAGATGGCGGACTCGGAACGCGGAAGTGGCGAATCATGCTGTTCAAATGCCTTTAGTAATAGCTCCCGTGACGAATATACATGTTTGATGACGGCCCATATTCGACGGATCCGCTTCTTCTGCAAGTCGCTGGTGATGTACGTGCCGCAGCTGCGTTAGCGCAATAGAACGAGCCTCAGGACCACTGCTTTAGGTACGTTCATGATCGGAGTGCTCAATACTTAATCCCGTGACATTCACACTACGACGCAGGAAACAATCCAAGTGTTTGTGCGGCGTCTGTGCTCCCCAGGAACCGGATGAGCGCCTATATGCTGCAGTGCTGCTGAAGTGGCAGAGTTGTGCAATGACGGCACGCACCACACGCACGCATCACAATTTGTTCCCAGCTCTCTGTCATCGGCCAGAACTTCTGGTGGTGTATCCACTGCAGTATTGCACCGACGATCACAGTCTTCGCCTACTGTGCCCACGATAGATAGGCACGTCGAGCAATCCTTATTTTCGTAGTTGTCGTCGTTGTTTGCACACACGACGAATGCCCTATGAAAGTTACGAAGGCTCTAACCAACTGTGCAACTCAAGGGCCGGGTTAGAATTGGAATGATTGTCAGGAAATTACTGTGCTACGTGTTTAGGAAAGTCTCCTTTCTTTTTACAGCTACGTCAGGTTCACTGCTTATTTTGTGTTTACAAGCTGAGTTTGGAGATTCCTTGGACAGAGAAACAGACGACAGATACCTGGATATGTCGTCCGCATGATTCGCCAACGTTTTTCCATCCTGTTCCTATCAGGACTATCATCTTTTGTGTGCCTCATTTCATGTTCACACCTACACCATAACAGACTTGCCTAGTTTCCAATTGAGAAGTGTGAAACAGAATCTGTGTTACCACAGTAATCCCGAGAAGTGCAGGGGAATAGGCAGGAGCAATAAGTGACAGTTATACTTTTAATGGTAGTGTAATACTTCTTATCGTTGGGAGTATTATAGCATGTGAGGGATATAACACGTCAAATAATTTCAGGTAACATTTCGTAACTCACTAATGATACACTTACACCTCATTGTCATAGTAAGTGATACATCTGTCTGGGAATGTCCAAAATTTGTCATTCCCACGGAAGATTGTTCTGTCTTGATACAGCAAAACAAATTTTGATACCTGCCATTGATCCAATTTTTTTAGCACCACTGTTTTGAAAACAGCTTTCAAGACTGTAACTTCAGAGATCCTTGGCAGAGCATTACCTCTTGTCTATGTGTTATAATAATTATTCTAATGACAGGCAATAAGTTACGCAAATGTGAATAAATCTTTGTGTTGACTGAGTGTTATCCATTCAAGAGCCATCGCACAAGTCCACATCCAACTCTTCACGCACAGACATTTATTATTTGCTATGCACAGACATAGTTATCAGCGTGCACCACACTGGCAATGTCCCTTGGGATCTGAAGCGGGGACTCACAAAAATAAAAAATAAAATTAACAGTTTCGTAAGTACTTCAATTGCAATGAAAACGGGACGGTTGGACAGTAAATTGGACGGTTTCATTATAACAGTGGTACACACACTCTAAAAATGGTGACACTTCTGTGACGCGTTGCAAGCGTCACTTTTTTGCAAAAATGTGACGCTTTGCTCAAGTGTCACTTCCAGACGCTTTTTGTTCCTTTTTGCTTTTTGAAGCATGTGTCACGAGAGCTCCCACAACAAGTGTCACAAAAAACGTCGCACACTCTAAAAACAGAGCTTCACCGCATAGCACGCCGAAGGCCAACCATAGTACAGAATGATGCATTTATCACTGTTCGTCAGCTGAAAACAGGAGGCGCAAGCCTTTTTGGGACAGTATGCAGTTATGATAAGTGTCCCGAAACGGCTTACCCTCGCGTTTTCAACAAACCAACAGTGATGAAGACATCGATCTGTACAATGGTGGCCGTCGGCGTGCTATGCGATGAGCTCTGTGTTTAGAGTGCAGGTGGTGTCGTGGTCACGACTGTGCTGGTGGTGCTAGCGAAATGGCTTGCGGTTGTCGGCCTCACAGAGGTGCCGGCTGTGCTGCTTGGGGTATTTCCTGGGGTTTCCTCAGACACTTTGAGCCATATGATGTCGGCACAGGACGGACACTCCGCCACGGCGTTAGTCATGACGTTGCCCTCGTGGTCGCAACATCGCCTAGTTCCATAAAAGTTGAGTGTATTGTCTCAATCTCAAACTTGACAATCTTGGTAGTGCATTGAGTGCGCTTCCACGAGCCCACACGGGGAGCAAGCCAAAGCATCCGAGACAGCATGGGACAGAATATCAGACAGCTACTTAATTTTTATGCAGAAGACTCTCATAATGTGGCTCTATAGGCTTCAGAGATGGGTGAAACATGCAGCGGACACTGACACCTGATGTACTCGTATGTGGAAGGCATGCTCACATGCTAGGGGTCACGTGAAAATATAAACATTTTATTTCAGAATCGATACACTGCGAGTCAATCGCGCGACAAGCACGGAGTGCAAGACCCTCCTGGTTGCTTGATTCCGTAGAACCCCGACTAAGATGGCAATCGTTGCTCGAACTGCATCTCAAAATACAGGGGTGTCCTGAAGGGAAGCATGGTAACTGAATAATTAGCAAAAGAGCTTCATTTGCGCTTGCGTTGGCGACTCGCACGCTATTCTGAAATTTCCTAATAGGGGTTCTGCAGGTCCTAAACATAAGTGGTCAGTTTAGATCACGACACATTAAAAAAGATAAGTGAAGACAAACGAAATGCAGAACGTAATCGGAAGAAACGGCGCAATGAAGTACGAAGAAAAACAGGCCGCAAAGCCTCCATTCTCGGGAGCTACTCAAAAACCTTTGAATTTCTCTCCATCGCTGTAACTTGCGATTTCGGATGTCAAAGAATTATGGCGCACAGATGCACTGGTGAAGGACGCTCATTACGCGAATACGCGTCGTGCCCGTGGTGCAGACGCGCGCATGCGATTGTCTGCTTGGTAACAATTTCAGATGCATAAAGTCAAGTATTTCGTAATGCTTTAGGGAAAGCAAGGTGGGGTTTCCGAAAGTGTGCTCGCGTTCGACAGGGGGCAGAGACACAGAGACAATGCGGCATACTTTGCTCCAATTTATCCTCCAGCCTCCCTGTATTCACATGATTTCATTGTGTTCGTCGTTCCGAAAGGAAAACAAACCCCAAATAACTTACCGATACGTCCGTGCTTCACTGAAGGATGCCCTCACATGATGCACCATCCTACGGGTGTGAACGGTGTGACCTCATATATGACAAACACTAGCATAGGTCATACGCACAGATTCTTCGAGATATTCCAGTAACATCAACGTCTGAGTCGTCACAGTATTCCCTAAAGCGAGTTAAATAAGCTACATTAGCAGATAAAACTGGACGCGAGAAACCTCGTGAGCGTCCTCGCTTGAACTGGCCAAAGACTTGCCCATTGTTGGTAACTGAATGAGAAAACATAGAGATCCGAAGCGTTCAAACAGCGAAAATATCAAACCATGTGTCACGGGCAACGGCCGCAGCTGCGGCAAGTGTCACAACTCCAGCGTTCAAACGCCCTCCCAGGCTTCAGTAATCATCTACGACACCTCAGCCACTTCGGTGGCAACAAAAACGCGTTTCCGGTAACTGTATATGGACTAAGTTCCCTCTGTGACACATTCCAAATCCAAGTTTGGGCTCGCCCCAAAGTGTCACACCAATTTCACGTGTCACTAAAGTGTCACCGTTTTTAGAGTGCAGGAAAAAAACACGGGGTGTTGGGGGGGATCTGGATTGATCTCTGGGCACAACCAAGTGTAAAATTTTGGAAGGGTTAGTACATCCTGAAATGACCCTCATGCCCCTCAGACCCCACTACTCGAATAATGCACCTCCCTTTTTCAGTAAGGGGCCTCTTACTATCTACGGCATATCCTATCAAAGCTCACAGGACAGCAAATTTGGCCAATGCTTATGTGACAGTGCCTTGTAGAACATGCAGCTTTTCTGTTGAATTGACACTACATCTCTGGTAGCCCCTTTAATGTCTGGAGGTAGATGCATCATTTTACATTTAACCAGCAGTAATGTGTAGCATTGCAAAAAAGGAAACAAGGGCTTAATCTCAACGCTGCATCAGCATCATTCATCATCTCACAATAACGTTGTTGTTGTCAGCCTCTGCACAAAGATTTGGGTGGACCTGAAACGGACATTTTTTTTCTGTTCATTTCCTGTTTTCAAGTTATTTTGTCTTGGCATGTAGCTGTGAGATGTCAGTAGAAGCCATGAAGTCATTCTCTTTACTTCTTGAACTTGGATGAAGAAAGCACTGTTCTAGAAGATCCTAATTTGTCACAGGCGTCGTAAAGGCATTAGTGTAAAAACCAGGTCTCTCAGCCAAATTGCCGTGCACACACGTACATTGTTTGATGCCGTTTCATGGATGGATGGGACTTGGATCAGCAGCACCTGGTCCTTCTATAACACAGAACGTCAAAAGTGCATCTCAAGTTGGCTATGACAACCGCAAAAACTGTCGCCCTACAGCACACAAACAGTTCACAAACAGAGAGATAAAAGGAAACTGGGAAGTGGTTTATGGCGCTTATGTTACGGACAGAGGTACTGCTTGTATATAGTGCCTGTTTCTAACACCAGCACACAAACAGCGTCAGTTCTTCCTTTTAGTGATCGGGGTTCATAGTTTGCGAATTGTTCTGTGTCCAAAAATTGTAAACACATTATATGTATTTAAGTAATATACGTATCACTTGCGCTTGACCCTGTCGAGCTGCCTGCAGCTGTAATACACATGAAAACCAATCATGTCTACCACATTCCACAAACGTCACAGGTTCAGTAACAGGGAAAGCTTCATGATAACGCGTCCGACAACGAGAAAAGCCAACACGTTCATATGAATGGCATCATGTTCTTTTACTTGTTTATTGTATTTTATTTATCTAGTTATTAACCATAGGTTAGGGGATACCTTACGTTGTACCGATTTCGTCTTTTGCTGCTAAGTTATACTCACGCGCAAGAGTGACAGATCCGATTGGGAAACTACATAGACATTGTGACTTACTGTCGAAGTTGCTGGCTCGCTTTGTTCGTGGAACACTGTCGGAACGGCGTCAAGTTCGTTCCTTTTTTGTGTCAATCCAAGTTGCACTTGCACGATGTTCTCATCCAGGTACACATTATCGGTGAAATGCGAGGAGCGTACACGGACAGCATGAACACTCCTTGCTTCTTCTGCATACCCGCTAGTGATGTAGCTGCTTCCAACTTTCGCTTCGTCTGGGGTCTGGCTGTAGCTGTATCCTTGGCGTGCGACATCAAACATCGCGGTTTTCGAAGGAAGTTTTCCTGGAGTCAGGAACGCTGCGTCGGTTTCCAAACGACATGGACAAGGATGCAAGCATAGAGATAGTATGCGCGTCACTAGAAAGTGTCACATGTGAATACGGGCGACGTGCCGAAAAAAACAAAAAACAAAGCAGCCCCAGACTTGGCGGCAGACGACAGCGTCCTTCAAAGCGGATTAGCCAGATTCCACCTTGCGTCACGCGATGTTGTTGGCGCTGGCGCTTTCGAGGATCAAAACGAAACCGGATCTTTTAAATTCGATTCCTCATCGCCCGGTCCGTTTTGGAAGGAGAAAATTTGGCAAATAGCTCGGTGGTAGTGTACCGAACACGTTGGTATTGGATTCGTAACCACGGTTCCGGATGCGACAGTCCCTTTAAGGGAAATTTAAAGGGCACCTATGTGGGATGCAAGGTAATAGAATCAATGTGTTGAACTGATAGTTGCACGAAGCAGATACTTCTTCATGATAATACATATATTACCGGCAATGTGTTAAATCCGGCATTCTATGGATGGCGCTCCCTCCCCCTCAAACATTTTATAAACTATTCGAAATTAGCCGGCAAAGTGTGAAGTGACATGCATTTCATACATTGTCTAGGCATTCTATAGATTATGTACAGAATGTGTAAGCTGTGGCAGGCAAAGTGTGAAAATGTTTTGTTTTCTTGATGCAAAATGTAAACAAAACTACCTAAGCCAGTAACGGCAGATGAACAGTGTACTTGTACCCACGCTGGCCCTGTGTTGATGCAAAAAGATACTCAAAACTAACCAAGTGACGACGGATGAACAGTCTATGGGCGGACCCACTCTGGTCGCATGTTTTTGCAAAATATACCCATCAAAACTCAACAAAAATAACAAAAATTATAGACTTCATTCGTCAACAAGAGTTTACTGTGGAGGAGAAACATTTTTTCCTACTTTGCCCGAAGCGGCTTTGGCAGTGTACAGAATGTCTAGGCAGAGTGTGAAAGACGTTTACCAGGAAGCCGATTTCATACTTCGCGAAAAAGATCTGGGTATTCAACAGAATACTTTGCCGGTAACATATGCTCCAGTGAGACCGATAACTGTAGCCTGAAGAGCACAATCTTTGTGGCTACTCATAAACATTCATAGCGTTACAAAAGGGCATATACATCATCAGGTTTTAAACAAAGTGCACTGAAAAAAATATCGGGCTCTTTTTACAGAAAAAGCTCTGGAAAAAAAACGCCCAGAGCGATCTGTTTATTTTACAGAATGTCTGTTCATAGTATTTACAGAAACCTTGTGAAAATTACAGAAAACTTAGTAAAAGTACAGAATATCTGTACTTTTTGATTACAGAGCAATCTGCTGTATTTTACAGAATTTCTGTTCAGTGCATTTACAGAAGCACTGTGCAGATTACAGAAAACTTGGTAAAAGTACAGAATATCCGTACCTTATTTATAACAGAGCGTTTCCGCGTGGACAGACTTACAGGGCTTCCCACTTCTGGTGAAACCCCTGTATTAAGTGCCCATTGAGTATTGATTGTTTTGTTTTTTCATATATTCTGACTGGTTTCATATACATGTACACATATCGCAATGTACCTGTATACATGTATGTGAAAAAAAGCAATCTCCATGGGTATTTAATACAGAGGTTTCACCAGCCAGAACCGGAAAGCTCTGTAAGTATTCTGGCCACACGGAAGTTCTCGGTGAAGGTTCATATAGCCATTGAGAACCTGAGGAGTGGAAGTTGTAAGGATCACGAGAGACCGTTTTTGCCCTTCGCCATTGCTGCATGCCTGGGATGCCGTACACAAAAACATCCAAGCCACCGATCCAAACATGTGTGACTTTGTAGCATGCTTTGATGCAAAACATGTGATATGCTGTGCGTGTGATATGCGAGTAAGTCCTGAAGCAAGTCTACCTTATGACGGGCTGCGCATTCACAGAGCGGTTATCGCTCGGACAGATAACTCAAAGAAAGTAGTCTTGGACCAGGCCTGGCATGAAAATTCGGCATGGGCAACAACTACGAAGTTTCTGCTCAGTTTTTAAATTTGGAGAAATTCCCGTGCTTATGCAGTCATGCACCTGTGACAGAAAAGACAAAATATAGAGTTTATTGTAGTCTCTCTGTGCCGACAGGGAACAGTAAAGCTCACTTGGTCACAGTTGTGGCCTGGTAAGTACAATTGTAGCACAAAGACACTGAATAGGCAATCATAATGACAATTTAGGGGACTGAAACCACTGTATCAACAAGGAGTTATTATGTTTGACATATTTTCTAGCACAATAAAGTAGATGGCTTTGACACGTGTGCAAACCATTTTAGAAAAGTGAACACAAAATAAGGCAATGTTACACAAAATGGCATATAACCTGTACCATTAAATCAAGGAAATTTGTTAATGAACTAGCGTTCTTGCTCTGGCCCATTATGGATCAAAGAACTCTTCTGAGTGGAAAAGTGAAAACACAGTAGAACTTTAGCTGTTCCAACAGTTTTCTGCTCTAGAAAGCTGACAAGTACTGTTCTATGCTCGTTTGGTGCATTCACAAATTTGTCTAAAATTAAATAAGCAGATGCAGCAGAATTGGACCGTGCTCTTTCAGGTACACAATAAGTAAACAAACTGTGTGATATTGACAACGAACAAAATGTCAAAACAGTTTCCTGCTTTGAAGGATAAAGTTTATGTAGCATTTTACACATTCACACAAATATGACATATCATTAAATAGGTAAAGAAAGTTAGCTTGAATGAACGAGCATATTTTCTGAGGCACATTACAAATAAGATAATCTTTTGTACCGAAAACAAAACCAGAAAGGCAATGCAGAAGCCTGATTTTTCATACTGTTACGCATCTTAAACGATAAGGCAAGATATTGTAAAATAGCCACGGCATAAACATGAACAAAAAGCTGCAACACTATAACAGGCACCCATATCAGAAAACAACAACAAAAGTCGCTTGGTAGACATGCAGTCATTCGTATTTGATCGCATTTTGTTTTGTCACCTTGTGATGTTTCAGAAGGATTAATTTGTTCTGAAGTTTATCATCACACCATTTATCAAAAACGAAATTTCCCTAGTTAAGACTACATTTGCATGGCACCAAAGAGAAGCCCATCTAGACATTACTCCATTTTGCCACGAGTCTGATCGTAATTCATGAACCAAGTATAGTGACAAAGACACCCAGAAAATGATGCCTTGTGGCACCTCTACAGTTCCGCGCATATGGAATTCAGCATGCCTTCACTCCATCCGTGCTTAGAGAGGGGTTGTGAGTAACTCTACACAAACCTAGGGGGAAAGTGGTTATAAAAAGTTTGCAGGGCAGCATCACAGATAAGAGAGTTGCTGCATGCTGAACTGCATCAAATATATCTGTCGCCAATTACACCCCCAATCTTACCCTCTCTCCTTTACATTTTTTGTTGTTCTCTGCTCCTGCAGTTGCTTTGGCTCAGCTTGCGAACCTCCTCTTGTCGCATGGGGAGCAAAAGCATGCTGAGTAGGTCAGACAGCGAACATGTAGTTTTTCAGTCTTTTTTTTATCTGCCTAGCTTGTGATGATCGATATGCCTGAGTCAAGTCGAGTAATTTCATCAGGATTTCTCGTTCGAGCCATGGCACAGGGCCTTAAGTGGCCTTGACTGGGTAACTTACTGAGCTGCTTGCTCAAAGATGGTCATGATAAAGCTCATAAGAAATGAAGCCCACTACATGAGCTCGAGGAGACATAATGGAGCGAAATACTGTTAGCCGCATGCCTTCGTTACAAATATTTAACGTAGGTACTGGGACATCCTGTATGTAGCTGCTGCAGTTTCTTCACGTTTCTGCTGAGACCGTTCTTGCTACCTGATCCAATCCCTTATCTTTTAAAATACGTAACAATCATATTAATGTTTATATAACATGTTGCTATGCCATCCTGGATATCACTAAAAGGGTAGTACAATATAGTGCATGCAGCTTATCAGCATGGCGAACGAGTGCAATGGAAAGCTCAGACAGACCAATGACAGAATGCTCAGAACAGCTCACAACAACAACCATGACTCCTCTACCTTTTTGATGATAATTTTTAAGACAGGTACTTAGTATGTTCTCACTGCCAGCTCACAACAGCAGGAAATGTCTTGTGTTGCCATCAGTTACCTGCACTGAATGTGTTGCTCATAAATTCGTTGCTATATTTCTGTGTTTCCCTGCACCCGTTCTCGATGGTGAGCACAACAAGTACGATGAAGATAAGAACCAACTTCATTGCTTTGAAGTCTTTTAGTTTTATGAACAAAGAGAGCTCCCTGGCTGCTGATCCACTCACATGGCTCCTCTTCGACCTCATGTATTTCGTAGACGGTTTGATGCCCAGGAAATATCTGCAGTGTGCAAAGGTAGTCTTAGGAAACTTGACAGAATGATGGCATGATTGCACAAAACAATTAACCCTATGTTAGTCTCTCACAGGTCTTGAAAACGCAAACAAATTTAAAGTAATTTCTGCTGTTAAAATAATAGTGATTAGCTAAGGTCGAGTTTGAACTACCCTTTGCAGAGTAAGAGTACCTACCAGTCAAATACAAGAAAAGTAGTTTAATTAGTAGCTGAACAATAAGTACTTTAATTGCTGCCCATTACTAGGCGAGTCACACTCTGTTCCAAAAGAAACAGCTTGACATGTATGAAAACATACAAAACACATCAAGAAGGTAGGTAATCATAATCCGCTGGTCAGCTGTCAGGAAGAATGCCACGGCTGCTTATTAGCTCCCTGCATAAGGTTCCTCATTTGCAGTGCTATATGATCAGGTTCAAGCAGCATCTACAACAATTAGTGGGATGTTTGACGTGTCACAGCTCCAATGAAACCTTTAAAACCTTTTTTTTTTATCGGCTATGTTGTCCATAATTGAAAAAGCTGAAAGGTGCTTAGCAAAAACATCACTTTTGCTCAATTCACACTTATTAGTGTTACTGCCTTGAATGTGCACCTAACAGTGTGCCTGATAATAAAAAAAATTGCCAGCCTCTCGAGTATCAATTAATCAATTACAATTATTACACACAGCATTTGCATTTCCTTTCTTCAAAGCACATCGATGCACTACTCACATTCACTGACACACTTTTTTTTTACGGTGTTTTCTCTGGCAGTGGTCTGAAGGTGCATGAAACGTCTCGAATGTCACCCTTCACTCAGGATGGTAGCAAGGAAATAAATAGCTGTTAATATTGATATGGTTGCCCTGGTGTTCCACACAGGCTAAAGGCGTGGAGCGGCCCATTTCTTGCGCTTGTACGTTTTCCTTCAGTCTGCCTGAGGAGAACACAGATATTCTACTCAAGACGGTTGTAATACAACACTCACGCATCCAACAGTTTGCTAACACCGCACAGGAAATGTGAACATCATAACTTTCTAGTTCTCATTCACGCCAGGCTCTTGTGACCCATCAATTGTGTAAGCTGACGCCGACAACGAATATCACGTTGAAGAGGAGCGGTTCGCTTGTTCGCTCTTGTGGGTACTGTTATCTAATAAGGAACGAGACACCGACTGGGACGAACGACAAAATGCACCGCACCACATATTCTTGGCTCAACAGCTCTGACTGCGCGGTCAGGTGCACGCACAATCATCCCACTGCCGTTACAGCAACTCGCCTTCATGAACACGCTCAATAACGTACACATTCAAGCATACTCGCGTCAGGAATTGATATGCACCTCGATGCAGTCAGTTTGAGCATATCACCGTGTCGTTTTATTCTCAACCACATGACTTCATTACGCGGCGAGTATAAATGACAGGCATTGGTGAAGTTAGGCCTAAACAGTTTCCGTTTGTACGACACGACAAACACAGTAGTTGTCTCCGCACACTCTTAGTGGAACTTCTGAAAAATCTAGCACTATGCACTTGCTACTGACCATGACAATGGAATTCAACCTAATTTCAACAAGAAATCTGCTCACCTGAAGCCGAGACGAAGATAGAAAGATGCAGCTACGCAGCAGAGCGCCAACCGCCAACTTTCGAAACCGCAGTTCGTGAGCACACGTTTGTGAGAGCACGGTCAACAGACGACGATCCCTCGGATCTCTCGCTCGTATCGAAGCAGGAGAAAAAAGGTGGTTTGATTCGATCACATTTTCGCTGCACTGATTGCAATATGGCTGACAAACGTCGATCGTGCTCGCTGCAGTTCTTAAACAGAGTATGCTCTGTAAAATGATTATACAGAAGAGTCTGTACCTATTTACAGGGAATTTCTCTGTTTTTTCTCTGTTATTTTACAGAAATTTTTTTCAGTGTGGTACAGGCCAATGTCATTGTAAGTGATTACTTCGTCAGATTGACATATGAAGCATGTAGTCTACGCCTCTTCGTTCACAGGTGCCGGCTTTGCTGATTTTGAGGAGGTAGTGGCAGTGTTTGCCAGTTGATGTTTCATGAGCACGGCATCATCATTTACTACGCTCAGGACCAGTTACTACGCAGGATGAAAGCTACATATTCGTAGTATAGGAGGGACCGCTATAATAACATCCTTTTTCTAATCCAGTTCTAGGAATATCTAATCCATCACCAGCCAGTTCTAATCCCTCTGATTGACGGCCCCACCTTGATTGACAGGCTCCCGTTATGGATCCGCCCATTCACGCTGATTTGTCCTACACGGAGCTAGGCTGCTTTTTGCCGGACACTCGGCGTTTATGTTACGTATGAACGAAATAAATAAACTAAATAAATAAATAAGTGATTGGTCCCCACGAAACCTACTGATTGCCGATTGATCCATCCACTTCGCGCTGATTGGCTCCTTCTAAGCCAGCTGATTGGCCATCCCAGCGACCCCGCTACGGCTCTATCCTAGACAGACACGAGGAATACATGGCAAGTAATAACGTGTATTGAGTACATGTTTTAGAAAAATCAGGACTGTCTTGGAGAGATTAATAATAATTGGGGGTTTACATGTCTTGGAGAGATTGACTCCTTTGATGCTGGGCATAGTTCCTGAGAGTGACAGATCATGTAGACTTCTCTGGGACAGCGTCTAAGAAAAATTTCATCCTCCGTGAGTTGACACATTCCACATGCACTGGACGCTCAAATCTAGCGATTGAAGGTACGTGCGCAGCGATACAGTAGCCTTCTTGTCCAGCATAATGCCGCATAGGTATCACATGCCCATCTGTGATAGCCAAGATATCGCCAGGGCATTCATGCGTGTAGGTGTGCTTATCCTTCACCAGCTTCATGCTCGCAGTACAGTTGCAGGCGTCCAGCGCCAGCGTGCATGAGACGAGCAAGAAGAGAACGAAGTACCATATCCTTCCAGTGGTACAAATGACGCTACTCCTTCTGATCCTCTGCATTATCTGAGGGGAGAAAGAATGCCCGGTTAAATTCCGCTATCTCTGTCATTCACTCAAGCTTACCATATTCGCAGCTTCCGTACGGGTAGGAGTCAACGTCATTGTAGAGGTATCGTTTGTCATCGTACGCCATCAGACTCCTTTTCACATTTCTGGTGGTGTACAGGCACTGTTTCTTTCGCACTATTGACACCTGTTCGTGCAATACGCTTGTGTGCTTGAATAGGGTATCGTGGTACGTATCATGGAGGAGGTCTTTGCGCACAATGTTCTTCTTATGGGTATGCTACCGGTTTCACTTTTGAACGCACCGAGCCTACCACGATTCCTCTCACTGTACAGTGGATGATCCTGATTGGAGGAAGACAAGTCTAAATGGTCGTCGGCAATCGTACGAAACTGATCTTCGTAGTCCTGGCAGAATAGGCCAAGGATCAGAGAATCCATGGCAAAGTAGCAGGTAGTCACCTGGCAAGTGAGCTTGCTCAGCAGGGTTTTTTAGTAGAACGAGTACATGGGTAATTTACTCAGTTGTAAAATCGTAAAGCCAATCTGCTGGGGGAAATCGTATGGCACTTTTCTTTTGTGCATTTCGTACATGACGCAGTCGGGGGACAAAATTTAAATTTTCACACATTCTGCCCATCTCCCGTGGCGACTTGCCGTCTCCTCATCGAAGGCTACTCAAATATCGCTCGTGTGAAATTTTGAGCATTATTTGAGATTTTATAGATTTTTTTAACGTCGTGCCCGAGGCAACGCGTCTGGCAACATTGTCCTACATGTAGAGACGCAGGAATGGTACCTGACGATATTTTAGAATTCAGTGAATTTCTGTCATCCTCATGCCTAATCTACAATAGAGTGCGAGCAGTGCGTAATGAACGACATACTCGACCTTGTCCTTGCGCGTGAGGGACAGCTTTTTGCTGTTAGCTGGCTGAAACATTAATTCTTCGAGAAGCCATCGCTAGAATGGCGAGAGACATTCCTCCGGGACTACCGCCTTCTCGGGAGCCAGGGGGAAGTACTGCGTTAGAGCGTGGATAGATTTTGGATACTCCAAGTCGCACACATACACGTAACCCACCTCCGAATTCGTGGGGTGACGCATAAAATCCACGGAGCTAACATCCCGACCCACTCGAAATCATCGACGGGGAGATGCTTTATCACATTGAATCCGTAAAGATCGTTGCAATCTATGTATGATATGGGGGGCGGGGGGGTACACATCCTCTGTATCGGGATCATAGCCACTACACAGAGGGTTGTTAGCCCGCAAATAACGCCTGCTCGCCTGACAGAGCCCGCCACTAACACCCGATTCGATGGTTCTGTACATGTCCTCGTCGATGATTAACTCCAATCTTTCATGCGTGTAATTTAGAGCGCATTGCCACGAATAGGACGCCAGAGAAACGCAATGAAGCAATTCCAATCCGCGTGCATCGTAGCACGGTCTTCGGAAGTGCTGCATTACGTCAGCGTGTAATAGGGCATCCGTTTTCAGGTACAATGCATTATAATCCCTCAGATTTGAGCATCCAGAACGTTCAAATACTTGCAGCACGTACAGGTAGTCTTCCTCGCTTATATCCTCCCCATGTGAGATCATTTCGCAAGGCAGATTTTGCGGGCAGATCCAGTTCGTCCTACACCGCGAAAGAATTAACGAGGCCGTGCGGGAATACACTTTTACGAAGCAGAATTTCGTAGTCGTATAATAACAACATTTAACGAATATATAACGCACGAACGCTTTGACGGTACCTCGAAATGCGCTATCAGATTGAAAGAATGGCACGAAGGAAATGTCCACGTAGGGATGTGACCGCTCCACGTGAGCATACAATGTACCAGGTGGGCGATTCCACGGGAAATGATCCAGCGGACCTGCTCGGCCCCCACAAAACGATCCCGAATTTTTACGAAAATTTTTTTAGCAGTCTCTAATAGTGCAAAACGACACACCGCGAAACATTTCTTCCCAAATCTCAATGTGGCGGGTGCTAGACACGAGCAAAGTTCGCAGCGCTGCCGAAAACCGTGCCTGACGTGAACGGCAGGTGCGACTCATAGAAAGCGCTTAGAACTGTGCGGTTTTCTTCTGCGTATAGAGGAAGCTATGCTCTACACAGCGTCTCAATCCCGGTTGTCGTGCTGTAATCGGTGCAGGTATACAAAGGCCGCAAGTTTCCTCCTACTTCGCGATTTTTTTGGGGAAAATAAAACCATTAAATTTTAATGACTATTTTTTCCTGCCAAGGCCTCAAAGAATACTTCAACAGGAAAAATCACCAGACACGTAACTTTCATAGTCATTGCAGGAAAAAAAGAGGAAGTGTGCGATTTTTCCAAAATTCGCGACAATCGAGCGTAAAACACGCAATGAAGAGGTCGGACGAGACGCCTGAAACCAACGCAGGTTTATAGAACGAGCCTTCCTCTACAACATATTAAAAAATCTCGAGGGTGTTTTTTTCGTGTACAGGAGAAAATATTTTTTTTTTTGTAGTACAGGGTATTACGACCACAGTGACCCACGTTGCATGAATCCAGTGGGGACTAGCGGTGATGGGCAGGTCTAAGTAATACTTTTGTCGTGTGAGCTAAAGCCCTGCACGGATGAGCTTTTCGACATCCGCATCCTATCCGAAAAATCCGAGTCTCCCTCGGCACGCAGCAATAGTTCAGTTTCTATGCTCGATATATCAGGGCAATTTTCCAGGAAATACACGTTATTTCCCGTCAGCACAAAACAGCAATTATCTTCCGTTTTTTTTTTCTATAATCAAACTCAAACTCAAACAAAACAGAAAAAGAAAGGCCAACAAAAAAAGCTGTCACCAAACTTCATCCACGCGGGCGACTTCCTCTCTTTCCTTCTGAGAGTGAAAACCCCGGAGCGGCATAGCTTTTGTAGCGAGGACAGGTCCTGAGCGTCCATGATGCTACCAAAGAATACACGACAGCACGTACAGAATTAGCTTCCACGAAAGATTATACGGCACCAAGCACAGCAACACATTTTGCACCAAACGGGATAAGTAGAGTTTATTGCAACTGAAACGCAAGATCGGCGCCGAACGCGCACCTCGACTCGAGACGCCAGAGATCTCTCTCAGATGCGCGAGCGTGAAGCAAACTAATGGCGCAATCTCGCGGTTTATCCGAGTCTGACCCGCTCCTGAGCCGGCGCCATCCGCGTTCGATCCGCAGATCACAACAAGTTTCCATATTTCATCCGAACCCAGAAGTTTCTTGCGGATATCTGCGGGTATACGCTTCCACATGCGAATGGTGCAAGGCTTTATATAGCTGTGAGCCTCACTGGAACCTAGGACTGCATGGACGATGAACCACCACCACGAGATTCAGTCGTTTTCAGTACTGCATTGTAAATGACTTTTTTGCACGTTCGTCTTTTCCTCTAGCGTTATAATTTGTTAGACTTTTCGCGGTTAATATTTTTGCTGAATTGTTCAGCATTCAAATGTGACAGTTAAAGGGAACTTTAATCAAGTGAACATGCATCTACGCGCCTATAATATTCATACTGGTGAATTGGAACTCCACCGCGCTCAACTGAAGCCATGTTCCTTTGGTCCGGGTGGTTGTCATATTGAAAACCAACCAGAAAAAAAACCGGAAATACGAAGACTTAAAACGGGAGCCCAAGAAACAAATATAGCACCCCAACGCATACATGCAACGTGGGTCAGTGTGGCCGTAATACCCTCTACTACAAAGAAAAAAAAATTCTCCTGTATACGAAAAAACACCCTCGAGATTTTTTAATATGTTGTAGAGGAAGGCTCGTTCTATATAACTGCTTTGGTTTCAGGCGTCTCTTCCGACCTCTTCATTGCGTGTTTTACGCTCGATTGTAGCGAATTTTGGAAAAATCGCATACTTCCTCTTTTTTTCCTGCAATGACTACAAGAGTTACGTGTCTTGCGACTTTTCCTACTGAAGTGTTCCACGAGGCCTTGTCAGGGAAAAATATTCCTTAAAATTTAATGGTTTAATTTTCCACCAAAAAATCGCGAAGTAGGAGCAAAATTGCGAAACTTCCGGCCTTTGTATACCAGCACCGATTACAGTACGACAACCGGGATTTGAACGCTGTATAGAGGATGCCTTCCTCTATACGCAAAAGAAAACCGCACATTTCTAGGTGCTTTCCATGAGCCGTACCTGCTGTTCACGCCAGGCACGGTTTGCGCCAGCGCTGCGAACTTTGCTCGTGTCTAGCACCCGCCACATTGAGATTTGGGAAGAAATGTTTCGTGGTGTGTCGTTTTGCACTATTACGGACTGCTAAAAAAAATTGTCGTAAAAATTTGCGATAGTTTTGTGAGGGCCGAGCAGGTCCGTTGGATCATTTCGCGTGGAATCGCCAAGGTGCAATATCTCGAGAAGACGGTGAATTCTCTTCCAAAGACTCATCATCCACGATATCATGAGGATCAAAAAAGCAGAACACGTATCTCGGCATTGAAAAAGGAAGAAACACTAAGAAAACGTGCGCCATGGAGCGTGGATGAAAAATACTTACTTTCGAAGCGAGCGACGCGAAGACTTTACTTTACTGCTGCCTCTTTACACATCCTCCACACTGATATCAGGGATGGGACACTCCCATTGATCGCAATGGGGACGTTTTTCGGGCAGCAGTAGCGCCAAATACGACCCCAGTGGTTGCAAGAACAATTCTGCGCATGCGCATTCGCTATGATTTTGGATAAGGCGGCGGGTACCGCATTCGTCCGAGGAAGCTGTTTTTCATGCTTATCCAACATGGCGGAGCACTCTGCGGCCTCTCCGGAGCTGCGGTTCTGTGCATTTCATTTATTATTCTACTGGTTTACAAGGCAGACGTCAGAAAGTGACAAACACACATATTGGAATGGAAGCACTCTATTCATCAAGCTTATTCATAGATATGCAAATATGTCACTACTTTTCTCGAAATCGCTGCACAGACGTTGCAAAAAAGTGTAATTACATAGTTGACAAACACATCACAGGGTTTCTTCGCAACAAGTCTCTTCTGGAGCAGGCATGCTTTGTGACTTGTTTTCCAGTATCATGAAGCTTGGCTTTCAGGCGGTCTTTATATATTTGCAAGTTTTTTTGGCATGTCCAATGTTGATTTGTGTACGTACACAACGCTTCCGGGAAAGCAGTTTCGGTGCTCTGCACCTCGAAGGAGCTGAAAATAATCGATCCAATGTGAATCATGCAATTCCTGTTTCTGCACGCTCTAACGACCTTTGCAGAGATATTAGTATTGTTACCAGTGCGCTTCTACTTGGCGTATGTCCGTGTATCCGGAACTGGAGTCTATCATATCTGCGCAATACAAAATCGCATAACAGTTCACCCACCCACACATTCATCATAACTCATAATATTTCTACGGTTGCTTACTTTGAAAAATACAGGTTGGTACAAAGCGCACACTAACGCACCAGCTTCCACCCTCCACTGCTGCCACTCCAACGGTCAACGGTTGAAAGCTCGCGGCCAAAGTTTCGGATTGCTTGCTGGCGGTTGAAGGAATGTGACCACGGGACACACACATTCTAAATCGAAGAGAACGAGTTTACTCAAAGAAACGTAGGCTCGCACTTTGTTCAGTTGTTGTAGAAGAAGTACACCTATTAAGTCGGTTTTTGTTTTCGTAATGAAGAAGACTTGGGAAGTGATGGCGCCCCAATCGATACTACCGTGGCGACACACTTGGCGCGGCCGCGAATCTCTCGTAGTGGCCCTCCTGTGCTTATATAGCGGCGATCTCGCTGCATGCCCCAACATGCGCAGGTATGGGGAGTCGTGATAGCCTAAAAATAACTTGCTCTGCATGTTCAAGGTCGCAGCTTGCCCTTGGCTCTATGTAATGCTCAGATACTAGCATTTCTGCTCAAATACCCATAACTGCAAGATTAAGCACTGCTTCATCAACATATCGAGTACCCAACAAAATCTAACAAACAAACCCACTTTCCCTGATAGAACACTATTCAGCTTTACCAAGCAGCTTTCTTCTGCGTAAACGCAGCGAAAAAAGAAAAGAGTAGTGAAACATTACACACACTTTTGCTCGAATAGCTATAACTGTGAAAAAAACCGGATCAAACGCTGATAAACTGAGAAGGAGGCACTCATTTCTGCCATCAGATAATTCTAGCATAATGCCAAATACACAGTCGCGTTGTCCCTGCGTAAATAAAGCACAGAACAAGGGTACAAAACATCCCTTAAGCGAGCAGGGAAAGTCACTTCTGGTCGGACAGCATAATACGATAAAGTCTGAATTTTTACCAAGAAAACCAAGCTTGAACGTCGCTACGAGCGTGACAGACACATACTAACGAACAACAAACAAACAAACACTCCTATTCAGTTCTGCTGATAGAATTGGAGCTAAGGGCGTGAACCACACGATAAGAACAAAACACACCGCTTCAGGAAGGTATATCAAATGCAGCGCAACAGGATCCGCGTACAGGGCTCATACAGCCTACAGGGCTCATGAGCCCTGTAGGGGCTGTACAGGGCTCATAAATAGCCTGCCCAAAACAAGGACTTCACCAGGTTCGCGAGGCAATTCCATTAAAAACGCTTGTCCAATCCTACAAATCAAATCAAATCAAAATATTTTTATTTGGAGCTCTAGATACATGATAGGTGTGCGGCAGCGAGGACAAGGCCTGTGTACTGCTGTCCCGAACATGATAGAACACAGCAAGAAACGCGCTTCTTGGTATTGTAATGCATGTTTTGTAATTGTAGGTATAGATTGTAATCCAAACGCGACAACACTTTTTCCATGCAATAGCACATGAATTTATGACCCTTGTCACACAAAAAGGCAACCACAAAGAACTTGTTTGCCAAGTGCGGTCCCAGCTCCACAGAACCCCACGAACACTGTTACTTTTTTTTTTTTGTAGTCACAACGCGCAAACAGAAAGTCTATTAACAACCACATAAATCCGTATTTTTCCTGAGGTCAATAATTATCTTACCATCGTCAAAAGGTGGTACACACATATATGGGAACGCGAAACAATAAGCATTCGCTGCGGATATAATACATATCGCCAGTCGACCGTCGCGAACCAAAAAAGAAAGACAGCAACTCTGGAATGCATGAAAGATGAAAGTCACTGAAAAGGTTAGCCAGCCTCAGAACATCAGTTCCTTCATGTTCTGGAATGCATGTTGACTATACATAAAAAAAATGGGGCAGTGCTTTTGTGCAGCAATTATAATACCGAATGGGATTCATTTCTTTTTACTTTTATTTGCAAGAATATATTATTAGAAGAATGTATATTTTGCAAGAATACTATTGAGTGGAACGGGTAAATGAGAACGTCATTGGCTACACGCTGTACCTCTCATCCTTTTCAAACGAAATCAGTTTGCATATGTTCATAAGCATACAACCTTTCACTAAATAGGTGAGTCGCTAACGACTCACATAAAGTAAAATAAAATAGTCATTCCATCATCATTGACTGCTTGCTTTAGTACCCAATAGAGCAATGCGCGCCCATCAACACGCCTTGGCCACTGGCCACGCGTTTGCTGTTCCAAGCGATGCACTACCGGGGAGACAAATTACATCGCGACGCTGTGCAACTCCTGTAACGTGGCATGCACGACGAGAGAAAAATTACCGATCATGGTGGCACAATCTGGCCTACGATTTGTCCGGACTGCTGCGGGAATTTCACCTTCTCGGTTGGAAGCGAGCTCCCTTCATCGTGGTCAGTTCCATGGAAAATATTCGATCGTTCGAAATTTGCTCCTTCCTATTCAGACACACCATGCAGTACCTAAATTCGTCGCTGGGAGAGTTCGTGGAAACCGTTAAATCCATGGGGGGCGCAGAAGCGTTCCAGTGCCTGAAGCAGGTATTTGGAGACAACTACGAAATTTTGCTTCGTAAATGTGTATTCCCGTAACGTTAATTCTTTCGCGGTGTACAACGAATTGGCTCTTCCGGCAAAATCTGCCTTCCAAAATGATATCAAGGGGAAGGATATATGCGAGGAAGGCTACCAGTACGCGCTGCAAGTATTTGAACGTTTTGGATGCTCGAATCTGAGGGATTATAATGCATTGTACCTAAAAGCGGATGCCCTATTTCATGCTGACGTAATGCAGCACTTCCGACCACTGTGCTACGACGCGCGGATTGGAATTGCTTCATTGTGTTTCTCTGGCGTCCTATTCGTGGCAATGCGCTCTAAATTACACGCAGGCAAAATTGGGGTTAATCATCGACGAGGACATGTACAGAACCATCGAATCGGGTGCTAGGGGCTGCTAACAACCCTCTGTGTAGTGGCTATGACCCCGATAAAGAGGAGGTGTACATATCATACATAGATTAGACAATTTTTACGGACAATCTTACCTGGATAATCTTTACGGATTCAGTATGATAAAGCACCTCCGCGTTGGCGATTTGGAGTGGGTAGAGGACTTTAGCTCCGTTGATTTTATGCATCACCCCACGGATTCGGACGTGGGGTACGTATATGTGTCCGACTTGGAGTACCAAAATATATCCACGCTACTAACGCGGTACTTCCCCCTCGCTCCCGAGAAGGTGGTAGTCCCAAAGGAATTGCTCTCGCCATTCCAGCGAGGGCTTCACGAATAATTAATGTATCAGCCAATTAACAACACAACGCTGATGATCACGTGCAAGGACAAGATCGAGTACGTCTTTCGTTACGCACTGCTCACACTCTATTGTACAGGGTGGGTGCAGATAAAGTAGCCAAACATTGTCGCACATTGCTCGTTTCCAGCATACCGTACGAACTTCCTGCGGCGCTGGACGGTGCATTTATGCAGTGGAAATCGAGAAAAATATCGTGGTAACGAAACTCTGCGCAATAAAATCGTTAAGAAGGTGAACTTCGCTCCGTGTATTTCACATGGGACATTGCAGTATAGCACAGCTGCATCGCCCTATACCGCTGCACGGTTAAATTCTAAACACCCTTTTGGGATGTAATCGCGCGATACCATAACTAACACCCTTTAGGGTGTAAATAAACACAGAAAAAAATACGCCCCTCAAAAAGGGTGTCTTCAATCCAGTATCTTACACCCTTTTGGAGGGTTCGATAACTAACACCCTTTTAGGTGTAAATGTACACCCCTAGTAAACATTACACCATCAAAAATTAAAAGGTGTATTTTCCGTAGAGTGTCACTCTGCAAGCACATGAAAATGGAAAAAGCACAGCTTCATTCAACTGAACATCATTACATACACCGACTAGAAATGTCGCGTGTGACTTATCATACACAAAACATTACAGATCAATGATCGGTCAGGTTTCTTGACACATCACGTCCAAGTTTTTCTCGGTGGTAGTTGGCACAACACTCTTGTGCTTTTTAGCATGTCGACATTGCTAACAAACAAAGATATCGATGTTTTTCGCTGTGCTCTTCAGCTACTTTGGGTATATCCACTACGGTTGTGAGAACGGAGTCCGCCAATCTTCGAATCCTAGGCAAGATTTTAAGCTTCAGGAATTCGAATCTACCAACAACATCTGTATCTTGACATTCAAGCAGGCACTCTCACATTACAGGTTTAAATGTAGCATGGTTTTGCTTTTGATTATTTCTTAGTTTTATGAAAACAATTCAGACTCCAGAATTTATGCATTTCCTCTAGTCGATGAACAACATGTTAAAAGAAGTTAGATTTAAGAAGTATTTGGTTATGTTTTCTAGTGAAAGTGAACAATTATTTAACTTGTTTTTCATTAAACAAATATATCATATTCTGTACCGTACTTAGATACTTAAATTCTTTTCAAACTCTTATTTAAAGAAAGGGTTCGAAAGATTCGTGGATTCGCAGAACTTTCATTGGATTCGGATTCGCAAAATTCTGGATCCGTCCCAAAACAAACACACACACATGAACGAGCTGGTACAAAGTGTGAGCTTTCCAAGCTTATGCAAGCAACTGTATACGACGGCTTCATTTCCAGTCCTCTATTTCACGGTCCGTGCGAGAGCCTCGGTAAGATATCCTGTGGCCTCTAAAAAAATATGAACAAAAATAACCGGATCTGCTCTTTAACCACATATTTGCTGCCAGGCTGAAACAGCAGAGCCACATGATTAAAGGCGACTCTTCTCTACGTTCATTCGAAGCATTACAGAAGCCGAATCTTGCACATGCTCTTAATTATTCGTCTATTGCATTTCTTTAAAATCATACCGAAACCATGATAAGACACTGTGGAAAGGTACAAGAGGCAGACCCACACTTCGCGTCCGAGTGTCACGTGACCATCCTCGGCCACAAAGGTTTTCCTGCGACTCATATTCTAAGATAACGCCTCTTCATTAGTAACGTGATGCGCGGACGCAAAGGGTGGGTCCTCCTCTTGCACTCTTCTAGTCTCCCATCATGGACTCCAGAGAAATTAGCGAGTTAAATCATTAAGACCACATGCAAGATTTGGTATCTATAAAACTTCGTATGGATGTAGAGAACAGCCCACAATCATGCTGCTGTCTTATTTCAGCGTTGCAAAAAAAAAAAAAACGCTATTAAATAGCTGATTCAGTATTTTTTATGGATCATTTTAGGAGTCAGAGGACATCTCCACCGGGTTGTCACATGACCGTGAAACACAGATATGAATGCCAAACCTAGAAGCCTCATAGCTGCTCTATAACAGTCTTTACAAAGTAATAAAAGAAAGTACAAAACATTAAATATGTACTTATGCGGCACTCACTGTTTTCTTCATTAGATTTGTGACGTGTGCCACACTGAAGCTCCATGAAAGTTATTAAGAAAGTGTAGTTAGTACTTTTTTTCCAGTACTTAACCAGGAAAAGCCCATTACTACCAGTTACTTACCATTACTCAGTAAACGTTGCAGCAATTCCCTCTTCCGCATCAATAACACGGACGGCCTCCACCCTACCAACATACATGTGCAACTGCTGGGCATCTTCAAGTCAATCCCCTGTGCATCAGATGCATGGTGTTAGGGGCATTTCGTCAACCTGCACACCAGAAAGTATTTTGCCAATTTAACATCCTCCGTCGGAATTATATTACAATGTATCTTTTTCCTTTTAGCGCTCCAGCAGCATATTTCTTGTTTAATTCTCTTCACTTTGCTTTAACATGAATCAGGTCTAACATGCTGTAGTGTGCAGTCCCACGACTAATTTACTTATTTTGTCTCTGAGTAGATTTAGGCATTCTACAATGTGTTCACTTTTATTTATTTTTTTATTTTTTCATGCACCCTCTGGCTAACTAAGCGGAGTTTCACTAATAGCATGCACAATGTCATGTGCTATAATAAAGCAGTAAATGATTATTTGCATGGAAACTCCAGTGACAAGGAAAACTCACTTGTTCGTGCAGGAAAACTCCAGCATCTTTCGCATGCAGGGAGCTACTCAGAATCTGCAGTGCAGCTACAGGGAGACTATCAGTGAATATAAACAGTAAATAATATAAATAGTAAGTAAATATAAACAGTAAATAAATAGTAAATAAACAAACAGTAAATATCAAGACTCATTCATACATCTATTCTCGACCGAAAAGAGAAACTGCCCCGAAAGAAAAAAATCCATAAAATAGAACGTCCCATACATATGGCGAGGTTGGATATGATGAGCAGTTTCTGGGAAAGCACTTTTATAATCATACTGAGACCAAGTGACAGCTTACCAGGAATGAACTCCTACCAAGCCTTCGTCCTCGTCACAAGTTGGTGTCTCAAAGAACAATTTTAATGCAACCAAATTTACTTCCACCTTCTTCACTGTTTGTACTTTCGTTCTCTCCATCCTGCTATTGTGTATAGAGATCATACTTTATAGCGCTAAAACGTGGTACAAGACTTAAAAACAGCTACCACACCGATGACTACCTGTCACTGATTTCTAACTGCATCCATTCTAGTCTCTTACACTTCGGCTCGTGGAAAAGGTTAAAAGAGAATATACTATTCATAAAGTGGCGCTTCAAAGCCATCGATTCAACGCAACTTACATTTTTGCATGGTTTTGAGCACTGAAAAGCGAGCGGAACTGATTATTTTTAGGAGCCCGCAACTTCGAGACGCAGCCACTAGAACTTGGAGGAAGGAAAACTAAGGAGGGAGCACGACCGTTTCTTTCCGAATCACAAACGTGTAGTGGAAGTGACGACATATAGTACGCGTCATGAGGACGTCATATCGATCAAGTGACTGGAGGCAGCCAATCTGCGGTGAGCCTTCGCCACAACTGGGACAAACTAACTGGGGCAGCTGCCGGCGTGAATGGTGGTTTCTGGCGCCCGGCGAGATGCTAGCAATAAGAGATAGATATGAGATACTAGCAGTTAAGATTACTAAACCGACGCACAAGTGATACGGTAAAGTTCGTAGCATTGTCACCGCACGTTGAAAACTTTCAGGGAAACAATTGTGCTGAAAATTTGACTGGAGAAAGCAATCACGAGCTGCGCGGAACGGATATGAAATCCGACGATGTTCTTGTTAGCGTTACCTATTCAGTGCCGTTTAATTTGGCTCCATAACGTAGTATGGTTTCATTGTCTGTACCACGGTACTGAGAGTAACCTGCTGGATGCAACCGGGAAAGTACAGAACGCACGGGTGGTTATGCTGCATGTCTGCGGTGTACGCAAGTAGCTGAGAAAAATCAGTTTTTCTACTTGTGTTATCCATGAATATAACCTTCCTTATCTTGCTACCATTTCTTTGTCTCCTGTGATTAATATATATATACGGGATGGAATATATATGGAATATATATATATATATATATATATATATATACGGAATGGAAAAAAAGGTAGCACCACTGGCCACCTGTATGCACTGTACCACATACTCACCCCATCCATATGAGTTTTCAAATGCAATGTGTCGTGTCCCATCTCCGGACGATTTACTGGGGAGGACAGCTCCTTTTGCAAGTGTTTTCTAGGCATTGCACATGTGGGTGCAATACAATAGTATACTGAGAACTCTTGTGCTTGTCTTCGTGTCCCGTGTCTCTCGGTTATTCGTTCCTTCATCACAATAGTATACGCATGTACATACATCGGACACCTAATGTTTTCTTGTTTCATGAGGCACAGAAATAGGAGGCAAGTTAGCTGGTGCGAATGCGATGAGGGAAACATCTTGAGTTTGAGAAGCAAGCACAGGGACACGGATGAAGGGGAACATGGAAAAATACCAAGAAGCAGATGAGACAGACTCAAAACCAGCAAGTAATCTGCCTCGGCTGCTCCTTTGTATTTTTCCGTGTTCCCCATAACCCATGTCCCTGTGCTTATTTCTAAATCTCAAGGAGATGTTTCCCTCATCACATGTCTATGGCTTGTGCAGATGCATGACATAAGTTATATACATAATCACTATACATTTGTCTCAGAGCACAGATAAAACAAAAAACAAACAAACAAAAGGGGTTGGGGCCGAAGCCATGCAAGATCACTGTTACAAGGCAGCTGTCTCCACAATCTCAACAACTATGCAACGTGGCAACATGTTCACTTATTCGAAATAGCTGCAAAGTCCTAATTTACTGACCTTGAAACTGAGTCAGCTTTGTAAACATCTGCCTCACTCTTTTTACGTGAAGTTTTTGTGTTGTATCCTTGCTAATGTGATGCAGCCTTATGTCAATGTACTTCTCTGCTACGCACTTCACGAGATAAACATAATGATTGTCTAAAGGACTTTGATCGAACATGTGATCACGGAGCAAGGGAAAAAGGCTCCAGTCGAGGAATTTGTGGAGCACTTCGGAAGTCATTGTTGCAAGGATGTTCTTGGCCGTGAGTCTATTTTCTGCACTGACAATCCGGACAACTTGTTCTGATTTCTGTGCAATTTTGATTACACTTTCAGATGGATAGAGCAGCCCTCCTCTGCTCTTTCGATATATAAGAGCATATGTTGGCTCCTCAGAAGGTGATGCAGTTAGTGCATTTATGCACATTTCACACAGCAGGGACTTCTGAAGTTTGCGCACAACAAATCCTGCTATGTATGTAACTATCATTCCCCCGCATTCTGAAATGTGCCCAGGATCAGGATAGTAATCGTGGTCGTCATCAAAACCCAAGTTTTCTTCACAGCTTGGCAGCAGTTGCCTTCGATCGCTTGTCCCGTTCAAGACCTCTTCAGAATGTGCGGCTCTTGCACTGCTCACATGGAGTATCGCAATGTGCTCCTGTGGCAAGCAGTTGCCAGTGGTGATGTCTCTGACTTCGTTTTGCACAATCAGTCGCTTGAATGCTGCGGCGAACTGTTGGGCACTAGGATTGTCGTTGCACCGTCCATGGGATCTGATAGCACCAAAGAAAAGTTCGAGATGATCTTGGCTCACCTTATGGGATGGTATGTACATCAGGACCTTTTTCTTCACAACCAGTTCATCATAGAGAATAAGTAGGCTTTTCATTGCAATTTTGAAGCCCAAGAATCCAGTCTTCCGATTGGTCTTCAGTAGTGGGATGCCATTTGGATGTTCTCTCAGGCTGGACAGGTAAGTGTCTGCAATGTTGAATAGCGACTGAACGGAAGAGATGTTAGCTGAACACAGTGGCTTTTTCCAGTGCTTCTGATACATACTTCTTGAGTTTAGGACGTCAAAAATATTATTAATGATTCGGAGAAATTGTTCTGTGTCTTGACTTTCTTCAAATCCATACATCCCTTGTGTGCGACATTCTGCAATGGCATCCGCAACAGACATACTTAGAACTTGAGCTGCCAAACTGACTTGCATTGGTTGTCTTCGCCAATCGATATGTGAGCTGCGGAGACGGTTAGCAAGGTGCAGTCCCTCTTTCTGTTGCAGACTGTGCAGCTTTTCGATGAAATTCCACTTTATAGCATTCCCGTCTGGACTCATTATGATCTTCTTGTCACACAGCGCATTTCTCACGAGCTTCAGCATATGACAAGGATCCATGAAAACGACAACAACTTCACCTGTTTCAGGGTGCTGGAAACTTGTCTTCAAATGTTTGGGGTCACTGAAGTTGCACCCAAGCTGTCTAAACATTGCGAAGTTTGACGGTGCCCCATCACAAATTAAGGAGACAACAGTCGCTCCCACTTCATGGGCAAGGACAAGACTGCGTTGTACTAGGTCAGCCCTTTGTTCACCGCCAAGTCCATCAACAAGAAAATAGCCCAACGGGACCTTCCACCTTCCATTAATAGCCACAGCCATTATCATGAATGCTGCCTTAGCCATTGGCAAGCAATCGCCATCTGTTCCAGTGCCCATGTCAACATAGCCTTGGAATTGTTTGCCGTCCCATTGGAGCTGCTGTCTGATTGAAATTTCATCCACCATGAGACTGCATAATGTTGGAAAGCCTGACTTGCTATTCTCTGTTGCTTTCATTTTCAATGCATTCAGAGCTTCTTTTGAGAACCCTGGCCTGCCATCAACTGATTCGTACCATTTGCTCAGTGTTTTTGGATGAGGCAGGCAGGTGTCGAATACACTCCGTACATAGTTATAGGCCCGAGGTGAATAAAAATGTAAAGTCAATGCAAATGCTCGCAGCTGAGGTGAGTACTGTGTGGGGAGGGGATGTCCTGTGCGTTTTGCAACCTGTCTTTTCAATAATTCTTGATTTGTAGCACCAAGGCTCTCCAAAACTGCAACATTATCCTCAAGCAGGATATTCTGTCTTGTTAAATCCTTAATCACACCTTTCAGCCCCGCATTTCTTTTCTTTAAACGTCGATTTGCCTGTTGAAGTCTCTTTATCTGTTTGCTGCTTTTGGTATGTAGGGTCGTATACCACTTGACCCGTTCTCTTAAGAAGGCTTTCTCTGGAGTATCAGCTGTGGATTTTGCCTAAAACAGATCCATATACAACATAAATTTTTGTGATGTACATTTTTCCATTTTCTGACTTGGTATGTCCTTGTTAGAATCTTGTGAGGATGGGAAGGTTTTATCCTACAGCACACTTTGTCATCTGTGCACAGGACCCGTAAACTGACTCAAACCGGCATATATGTGGTGCATGTATACATGGTGTCTACTAAACCCCTCCTTACTGTTTTCTATCATTTTAATAGAACTGTCAGGTCTACTTGAAACGACCACGAGTGGGAAGGAAATTTAGTTTCTCGTAAATGTTATATCCTTGTCTTCGAAATGATGTTGGGCCATGCCTCGTGAATATGTATACACACCAGTATGTGGTCTGTAAATGCCTGCTTCTGGTACTGCTTTTTGGTCTTAATTTAATTCAGCCAGATCACATATTCACAATGCTTTCTAGTCCCCACAGTACTCCAGTTTACGAACTGCAGATACATGAATCACAAATCCGTTTACAGGGCTTGCGCAAACCACATTGTTGTACCTGATGTCGTCACAGGAATAAATGGGACGTTTCCTATCATTTATTCATTGAGAACGTGTCGTGTCGTCTTTTTTCTGTTCAGTGTCTCAGGTTTTATCGTCGTTTTACATTGTGCCAGCTCCCCTGCACCCTTGCACTTCGTTTCTTTTCAGTGTTCAGACCTCTTGCACGTCATGACAAATATTGACGAAGGGAGACTGTTCTTGCAGTCCTGACCGTTTCAGAGTAATATTTTTTCCCAATAATTAGAAACACCTCACAGATAAAATTACTGCACATATTACTACCATTCTCCCCAACAATTCCAGGTTCAGGAGGTTGGTCATCCTGGTATAGTATAGCTGATATGTGCCTTCAGAAAACTGTTACAGGCTTATAGTTATATATAAATAAAATGGGGTTCACATTTAGCCTGCACTACGCCATCTATAATATTTTAGACAACAATTATACTAGAGAACTTTCCATTCTACTGCAAACTTACCCCCTGTTGTAATTTGCTGTCATGATTCCTATTTAGAACAATAGCTAATTTACATAAGAACAGAAGGGACATGTAAATATAACTATTTTGCTGTCATGATTCCTATTTAGAACAATAGCTAATTTGCATATGAACAGAAGGGACATGTAAATATAACTATTTCGCTAAAAAACATGTTCATCTTCTGTAAGGTGCATAATCTCAGGGTAAATAGTCACACATGCTTGATTTCAGAAAAATTCATTTGTTTATTGATTCACATAGAGGAGTACATTGTGCAGAACAGAGTCAGTAGATGTTAGTAAAATCATCATTGAATCATCAGTCATAAGTGTTTAGTATACATTTTATTTCGAGCAGTGAGGTTAAAATGCATGCACATTCTGCCATGTGAGAAGAGAATCAGTATGGATAGATTTAAATACAGATGCGGCTATATGCACCTGCTCTGTAACCTAAAATTACACACCATGCAAGACAGAAGGATCCGGGGCTTTTGCCGAACGATGAATGACTGCGTAATGCTAGCAGCTGTGTGTCTGCAGCACCTACACACGGGACTGAGCTTACCCATAACTTTTGCGCACTTGTAGAAGGGCCAGGGAGGGAAGTAAATCTTTCCTCTTCAACCTAAATAGGTAAAAACATTTAGAATATCATTCTTTGTGTCACAAGTGTTTGCATTGGAATGCTGTTTCCTTTTGGAGCCCTGTTATGCCAATATGATTGCAAAAAACTGACAGCTAGGGGTTGTGAACATAGAATTCACCATTCATACCTGACTTGCATGGTTTCCAGAACCAGGGGATGAGTCTTCCTCGAGTGCCGATCCACTTGTGCCCTAGAGTTACCATTTGCTCAAATAAATTGTAATGTGTAAAATTTGCATGAAATTTGCATGTGGTGCCCTTTCAGAAAGCCACATGTACTCAGAGAACTCTACTTGGGACCCCACTACGACAGCACTCAAAAGTAAACTTCAAATGTGGGAACGTAAGGGCTACTATATTCTGTGGTTTCCAAGGGCACTTACGTCACATTACATGAAAGAGCATTGTTGTGTCTTCAGGAACTTAACCCAGAGCAAGTGACAAACGGAAAAACTTTATTCCGTAAAGGCGCAAGCCGGTGAGGCAACACGTCCGGCAGCAACACGTCCGGCAGCAACACGTTACAACTCCAAAGAACAACCAACACACTCGGCCTTTCTTTAAGTAGATAGCGGCGGCGCGCTGAGCAGAAACTACAATACCAAAAAAGGACATGACACGTGTAGCAGGCGTTTACCTGCTACGAGATAAGAAGACAGTCATGGACGTGATAAGATAGCTTCTACATTCCTCCACACTTAGTGCAAAGTTCATAATTGTTTGCGAAACATAAAAACAGCGAAACAGGACGGAAAAAAGAGTCCGGCAATCTTACACTCGGAAAACAAAAGAAAACACTCGAGAAAAAGTTTCAAGTTTCAAGGCACTACACAGTCACGGTTGATATCGGTCCGGGGGTCTCCTCTGACGTTGTGGATACCGAGGCAACGCTGGGGAGAGTTCTCTTGCTCTTTCAGGCGAAGGTCGTTCGCTTTCCAGTGCTTGGTCCCTCAGAGGAGCTGTTGGGCCTTGCCTGGGACTGAGCGAAGGCTCCGTAGTTTCTTCGACAGAAGTCTGGCCCACGATGTCTCTCGGCTGAGTACCGTCAGCTATGTTGTCAGGTGGGAGAGAGACTTGGGCGCTATTTGAGCTATCCAGAGCATCGTCGATTTCCAACGTAGCTGCACCCCTTATACGGACTTGGTCGACGTGGCGCTTCCAGACCTGATTTCCTCTTGGTGTATTTACCTGCAACACGTAGGACACTGCTCCAGAACGGGATAATATTGCTGCTGTTAACCACTTCGGCCCCTCTCTGAAGTTCTTCACAAAAACTTCTGCCCCAATCCTGAACTGTTTCGACTTGCCAGGCCTCCGATGGGTCCCCTTGAACTGTCTATACCGGACGGTGGCTTCTGTGTCTGGTCTCAGCAGGTCCAACCTGGTTCGTAGCGATCTACCCAGGAGTAGCGAAGCCGGTGACTGCTGCGTAGTAGCATGAGGCGTATTGCGATAAGCAAGGAGAAAACTAGCTAAACGAAGTTCCAGAGGTCGGTGAACGTCCTTGCGAAGGGCCTCTTTCATGGTCCGTACAAAACGTTCTGCTAGTCCATTTGTAGATGGATGGTATGGAGCAGATCTTATGTGCTTTATCCCATTTTGCCTGACAAAAATTCTAAACTGCTCACTGGAAAATTGGGGACCATTATCTGATACCAGGACCTCTGGCAATCCGAAACGTCCAAACATTTCTCTCAGCTTCGTTAGGGTGCTGTCTGTAGAAGTTGAACGCATAATAAATACCTCTGGCCATTTGGAATGGGCATCCACTGCTACTAAGAAGTTGCATTGTTGAAATGGGCCGGCGAAATCTAGGTGGAGACGGGACCAAGGCCTCGTCGGCCAGGCCCATGGGTGTAGTAGGGCTTGCGTTGGCAGAGGCCTTTCTTGCTGACATGGGGCACAGTTCCTCACCAAGCTTTGTATGTCCAGGTCGACTCGGGGCCACCAGACGTAGCTTCTTGCGACCTCCTTCATACGCACAACGCCAGGGTGTCCTTCGTGTACTTCGTGGAGTACGGCTTGCTGTAATGAAGTGGGAATAACAATTCGCATGCCCCAAAGAATGCAATTCTGACTTGTAGACAGTTCAGACCTCCTGATCCAATAAGGTCTTAAGTCCTGACGCGGTTCAAGGTGAGGCCATCCTGTAAGAGTGTACCTCAACACCTGACTCAAAATGGGGTCTCTGGATGTTTCACGCGCGATGTCTGAACTGCTAATAGGAAAAGTGTCCCAACGGAGGGTGTAAAAAGTGTCAACCTCATCTTCCTTCATTACTTCTGAAGTAGCAGGCAGTGGTAGACGTGACAAGCAATCTGCTTCGATGTTAGTTTGTCCTGGTCGATATATCAAGTTGAAGCTGTATGCGGACAACGTGATGGCCCATCTCTGGAGTCGAGCTGCTGCAACTGTAGGGATGCCTGTTTTGGGACCAAAAATGGTTTGGAGGGGCTTGTGATCTGTAACAAGACCGAAACATCGTCCATAGATGTAATAATGAAATTTTTTCACGCTATATACTAAAGCGAGGCCTTCACGTTCTAGTTGACTGTAGCGCTTCTCACTTTCAGTTAGTGAGTGGGATGCATATGCGACGGGTCGTCTTGTTCCGTCCTTTAGAATAATTGACAAAACTGCTCCCAATCCGTACGATGATGCGTCGCACCCGACTTCTAGAGGAAGGCTTGGGTCATAATGCGCCAGAACTGGTGCTGAAACTAGCATTTTCTTTATTTTATGGAATGCCAGCTGACAGTCACGGGACCACTTCCAAGGAACATTCTTGCACAGCAGCGTATTCAGTGGATGCATAACCGTTGACAGGTCTGCTAGGAATTTTGTGTAGTAGGTGACTAAGCCTATAAACGATTTCAGCTGCTTCTTGTCCTTCGGTGCAGGGGCGTTCAACACTGCGGCTACTTTGTCAGGTGCCGTTGCAATGCCTTTGTCATTGATTACATGGCCCAAAAACCGGAGTTCATGCTTGAAAAATTCACATTTTTCACGTCTGATGCGAACGCCACGTTCTGCTAGACGTTGCAAGAGTCTTTCGAGGTTTTCGAGATGTTGTAGTTCGCTTTTTCCAGTTACCAAAATATCGTCAAGGTAACAGATAACTCCATCTAATCCGTGTAAGATATTTTCCATAATACGCTGGAAAATTGCTGGGGCGGAAGACACTCCAAAAGCCAATCGCTTTACGCGAAACAGTCCCTTGTGCGTATTAAGAGTCAGATAATCACTTGACCTTTCGTCCATGGTGACCTGTAGGTATGCTCGATTTAAGTCGATTTTCGAAAAATACCTTCCCCCTGACAAGACTGCGAACATTTCGTCGATCTTCGGCAAGGGGTAAACATCAACCTCCAAACATGGATTCAGTGAGGCCTTGTAATCACCACAAATGCGTACTGATCCATCCTTCTTCACTACCGGGACAATAGGTGAAGCGTATCGACTTGAGGCTACCGCTTCCAAAACACCTAGTTTCTCTAATTTTTCTAGTTCCTTCTCTACTGCCGGTTTCAGCGCAAAAGGGATACTCCTGGCCTTCATGAATTTAGGCACTGCTTCTTTCTTGAGTACAAGACTGGCTTGCTCACCTTGTATTTCGCCGAGCTCATCAGCAAATACTTGACCGTGTCTTTCCAGCAGCTGTGCCAGATCCTTCTGGAATGGACGTGTTGCCTCACCGGCTTGCGCCTTTACGGAATAAAGTTTTTCCGTTTGTCACTTGCTCTGGGTTAAGTTCCTGAAGACACAACATATATCTGGCGACGAGGATGGGATGTCCGACCAGGACCAGCTATGCAAGGTCCAAGCAAAGCAGGAGACAGCCTCCCAGACGGTAAGCCTGAGCATCGTCCTCAAGTTAGAAAGATGGCAACTATCGGTCAAGTGGAGCCCTTCGATGAGTCCGTATCGGACTGGGAGTCCTATCAGGAAAGACTCACTGCTTTCATTCGCGCAAACCAAATTCCCGAATCTAATCAAGTTGATGCTTTTCTGAGTATAATCGGGCCGAAGACCTACAAGCTACTGAAGAGTTTGTTAGCGCCAGACCCGCCAACAAGTAAAACCTTGGAAGAGCTCAAGAAAATTTTGCGCGACCACCTTTCACCGCGACCATCGGTTATTGCCGAAAGGGCGAAATTTCACAAGAGAGTGCAGCAGGAAAATGAGGGCATAGCGGAATTTGTCGCAGAGTTGAAACGTTTAGCGGAATACTGCAATTTTGGAGCAAATCTTCGGGAAGCTCTACGAGATAGGCTCGTTTGCGGATTGTTACGGTTAGACATCCAGAAAGCTCTCTTTACGGAAGATGAATCCCTGACTTTCAAGAAAGCAACAGAGAAAGCACTGTCACTAGAGATGGCAACCAAAAACGCGACAGAATGCCATTCCAACAACGCCGCTCAACCCATCATCCAAGCGATATCAGTGAATGAAAAGACCGGGAAGCAGAGGTGTTATCGCTGTGGTTCAGATAAACACGGCAGCGGAATGTGTCCTTTTAAAACTGCTGTCTGCTTCCATTGCAGAAAAACGGGTCATATCAAGGATGTTTGTAAAAGCAGAAGCAAGGGTTCACACCCGAAATTTCAGCGGCAAGTCAACAAGAGACAAGGGCACCGGCTGAAGAAAGAATTCAAGTCGATGGGTGAACTCGACGAACCTGAGCCAGCGTTGCGGCGACTTGACTCAGCGGGGAGGAACGACCCTATCTGTTTCACACTGAATCTGCAGGGCGTCCCACTTCGCATGGAGCTGGATACCGGTGCGGCTGTATCGGTGATTTCTCAACAGCAGTACCACTCGTGTTTTTCAGGCCTTCCGCTCAAGCCTACGACTGTGACGCTTCGGACTTACACGGGGCAGTGCGTCTATCCAAAAGGGGTGTTGGACGTCGAGGTTGAACACAACGGGCAGACCAGTCATCTACCCTTGTACGTCTTGGCGCAGCGGGGACCGCCGTTAATTGGAAGAAATTGGCTTCGCAATCTACGTTTGGATTGGAACAGTTTGAATTACATCCGCCCAGACGCAAGAAAGGACATGACACGTGTAGCCTGCGTTTACCTGCTACGAGATAAGAAGACAGTCATGGACGTGATAAGATAGCTTCTACAAGCATATATGCACAACTAGGTCATCATGGCATAGGGAGATGATGATACCCCAAGTGAAGTTAAGGGGAGCTCTACACTGTTTTCCTTTGTCAGAGCAGAAGTACTATATACCTCTCGTGGTCCTTGAGCTTCCTCAGTGTCCACGCTGACAAGAGGGTCCCACAGGAGTTCAGAAACATGCTACATTTTCATAAAAACATTTACGTAAAATTTCACCAATCCAAGCTAAATGTTGTCTGGCATTATACCTGTTCCTTTTCCTCCATGTATTCTTGTGATAGCACGGGGGATTCCTGCAACAGGAGCATGACATGATGTAGAATTTACTTCATTTATTTTAAGTATATAAGCAAAACATCAAGCTCTACAACTGTTAACTTGTATGTCAGAGGCAGTGAACAAAGGAGAACCCAGAGAAGCACAAAAACCTTGGCACTAATATTTTATTCTGCGCTTTATGGCCTGCTTGGTGGGGTGCGCAGTGCATATAAATAGCTGCAATGCGTCTCTACACTGACTTAGCTTAAGTCACTGCATCTGGTCTGCAACAGGTCTCATTAGCAGCTGTGGAAATATTTAACACGCTGCGGAAACAATTACTTAAGGCAAATTTCTTTTACCTGTTGAACTTGCTCCACAGAGGGTGCACCTCCCAGGAGAGAACTAGAACTCTCCTGTAAAGTGTGGAGAAGAAAGTCAGCCTGCATATTGCCTAATGGATGTAAATGAAGGTTTACATATTTCATTTCTGCTGAGCAAGTGCAATAGAATACCTTGGTAAACTGAACACAAAATTAAATTGACAGCCTATTGAGTAGCACATAAGCTGGATAATATATTACCGCCTGCATGTCAACCAGAGAGTAACAGGGAATTGGTGACGTGCCCTAGAATGTGAGGAATGCAGATGCATAAGGCACATAAGTTCACTCCTCTCCAAAAGCTGCTGTATGTATTCATTTCACCTTTTGTGTCACGAGGTTCATCAGTGATGGTGGAGCCACTACCTGCAAAATTAATTCAGCATAGCAGCTAAAATTTCATTAGAGCATGTAACTCAATACATTAAAAAAAATTTCAGGACGTGTTTGTGCACTGAGCTTGCACCTTAATGTATAATATGAAGCATGTACCCAGGGCCGGCATCTACCTTTCACTTCCAGGGGGACCAGTGGGATATTTATTCCCCCTGCATTCGTGTTGCCCAAACTCTGTCTTTTAGGCAGCCCTTTCCACGTACTCGAAGGGGGAGGGGGACAGTTGCGCTCCCCCCTCCCCCCCCCCCCTCAGTAGACGCTGGCCCTGCACGTACCGATAGCTGTGAACTAACTATACGTACTTAGTGTCTTGTGTTTGGAGGAACCCCTTTCTACCCCTTCTCCCTTTTGCATCATTGTCACTTACGTTAAAACTCTGAAACTCAGGGCGATGACCACTATAGGTACAGACCAAAGGTAGTCCTGAATTGCAGGCACTGGAGAACACTGTACATTCAGCATGGCCGTTGTGTGTCTTGTGTTCATAAAATACCTGAGAAGCTCCCTCTGTTTCATTTTCTTCCTGATATCACATGAGATTACACTGTGTTACAGTTAATGGAATAAGACCCAAACTCTACACCCCAGTTTTCAATATAGAGTTCGACAACTTTGTTAACTTTTCTGCACATGTTGAGAATATTTCGTACCATATGCAAGTGCAATATCGCATGGTAAGCAGGAATGACGCAATGTGCACATTTTGGTGAACTTTGTACGACAATTGTGAGCGTGCCTTTATGGTCTGTTAGGAAGATGAAACATACATTCTTGTGGCAGAAGATCAGGAAGACAACTTTTTTTTTGTTACTGGATTGTCACTTTAACCAAGTGTATACCTATGTACCTAGTATCTACACTCATATACCCCCACATGTGGTATATTAATTTACAATTGTGTCACCTGGCTCATTTGGGACACCAGCTCAAGAGGGAGGTGTTCCGTGGAAGGACTGCAACTATCCTGTGAAAAGCACTATGTTAGCTTGCATAAAAAAGTAAGCGCTTGACTCAGTGCTCTATGCGTTCCTTGCCATGTGCCCAACTGTCATCGCTGTATTCATTTTGGGGATAGCGAGTTAGCCAGCTATGAATACGCATGACTTGAACTACAAAACAAGTCTAGGAGAAACTATAAAAAGTGATGCATTACCACTTCCATTTCCATAGTGGTGAGAGGGTCCCACAGCAGCTCAAAGCTAGTCTGGAATTTGAAAACACCTATGAGCCCACAAGATGCACTATTCAGATTACTATGCAATTGCATCACTAGGGGCCTGCCGTACACACTGGGTGATGTGACGGAAGGGGGTGATGTGCTGGAGCAGTATTACACTTTCTGTACAGTAACATATATTTTTATGTATTGCAGACCATGCTACTGTGTACAGTGTATCACATATGGAAAAAGATTCATTATGGGAGAGGGGGTGACATGCAGCCTATAGTGATGCCGCTGCTGCTATTGTACCTCTATGGCTCGCCCCTGTGTTTGCAGTGGTGTTGCGAATGATGTAGAAGCAACCTGAAAAATTAAAGCCCACATGAATGAGGCCTTACAGGTCCTACAGCTTCAATGTGCATAAGTCCACGGTGGCACAGTTGCACGTGACAGCTCCTCATACCTCTTCTACAGGGGGCACTTGTGAAATGTGTGACAGGGTGCTGTCTTCAGTATGGATGTCCTGTGGAGCATATGGAACCAGTTATTCCAACAGTTATCATGTGATAAACATGGGTCTTTCTCACTCGGTTTCTAGCTATAAGCTGTTATGTGAAAAACAAGCATACAGGGTGTCCCAGAACTATGTCATTGTATTCTAATTAAAAAACTACGCCACCTAGAATCATGAGGTCAACGGCATTCGTTCTTACTAGGTTTTTGTCACCTCCTTACGTGCATGTCATGTATCCTATAAGTTTTATTATGTAAATTTTTGTGAAGGTTAACTCTGAAGTTTGCCAAGTAAAGGACACTTTTTTACCCCGAAGTGCGTGCTGAATTTACTCTAATTCATGATAATTGAAAGTGATATTCAAGATCTATCCTATCGGAAAAAATAGCCGAACATCACTCTTCTCGGGGTGCTTGAGCATAACGCACGAGGACTTTTTCAGCGCAGTCGCTGTTCGACGGAAGGAGGTGGGAAACCCAGCCCACAGAGTGATAGTAGAAAAAGTGACAGCTCCTGAAATTGGAAGAGGGAAGGCTTGCATGATCCCCAGCCGAAGCCAGACACGATAAGCTATGTCTGTGTTATCTCTCTCTGCCATGCCGACGTGGGCTGGGTTTCCAACCTCCTTTTGTCGGACTGACAAAGATTTTGGTGAAAATTTCGTCGCACGCTATCCTGTGCGAGCTCCGTAGAGCATGATTTTTGGCTATTTCTTCCAATGCGATAGCTCCTTAATATTCCTGTAAATTTTCATGAATCTGAGTAAATTCAGCACTCTCTTCACATTGGTGGGGTAAGTGATCTTTACTTGGCAAGTTTCAGAGTTCAGATCCCAAAACTTTACATAGTTAAGCTTAGGATACATGATATGCACAGCAGGAGGTGGCAAGAACCCAGTAAGAACAAATGCTGCTGGCCGCATGATTCTAGGTGGCGTAGATTTTTTAAATTAAAATTCAATGACACGTTTTCTGGACATCCTGTATCTTCTTGCTGCTGTACACTACAATACAAGATAAGCATAACTATCTCACCATTGTGCCTTCCACTGTAGCCTCAGCCCCACTTGTGGTTCCAGCATGCTAAAGAAAATAGAGGACATCTGTTAGTTTGAAATATTTCCTGAAGTATCCAGAGCGCTGTACCTTGCGAAAATAGAGATAAATGATTTTCTCTTTTCCTGTACCACTGAGCGTAAAGTACGATATATTTATATCACGTGCGACATGCAACCAGCGTGATAACTAACAAGCAGTCAAGCTAGACTACCCATTTGACGATGAAAGCATTAAAAGTATCACGTGCGCGCTCTGCGTCGTTTATGTCGTCCTACCTCATGTTGTGGGAAAAATCTGGGAACTGCACATGGACGAAGTCGGACGAGAGACTGCGTTTGGACGAAGTCGTCTGGGTGAAAGTGCTTCGAGCAAACTCGGCTCCACTCTGGCGGCACCCAGTTCACGTCTTTCCCCAAGGCCTCGATCCATTTTGCTCTTAGCTGTGGGTTTTTTGGAAACCTACACAGTGACGAAAGCAATAATCAGCCGTAACTTAAAGTCCAGTATTTCTGACTAACAACTTTCAGTTTCCTTGCATATGAATTGATCATATACTCACGAATGGAATGAAACTCCAGGCTCTTTGCGAAGAGAGCGCGATCTGCAGCGTTGCACGCTGCAGGTCGGCATCTCCTACACGCTGAAGAATGTAAATGAAGTTTCAAGTGCAACTGCAGCAAACACACGCAATTCAAGATCCTTGAAACGTACGATCGCAAACCAAAACTCGCACTCACAGCTCCTCTGACAGCTGCGGAGAGCTGGGAGAGGAGGATTGTTTGTCCCAGTTGCTTCTCCTCACCCAAACTTCCGGAATCGCGCAAAATGACGTCACACTCCCTCCTTATTTTCCTTCCTCCATGCACTAGAGCGATTCAAAGCAATCTCTGATGCCGATGACGCTCGGTCTGACGAAAGTATCATCAGAGCATAAAGTTTCTAACCCAGGCGGAAGCACCGCCAGCTCGTCCATTGCGATAGTTGCGGAAATTATTTGCGCGAGCGATCATACGATTATAAGCGATTATTATGTAAGTCACGACTGCGGCTTTCCCGCTAACCAGTGGTTTATCCAGATTAGCAAGCACACAGGGCGGGGGTGGTGCGAAATCGGGGGCGGCGTAATTGTTACAGCTGCAATGTAACCTGGGTACACTGGAAAAGAAGGGGGTTTTGCCACACCGTTTGGGGGCTCGCTAAAGCGCCATTCTCCCTCGTTTACGTTTACTCTCGTTCTCCCTATATGTTCACGACAATGTTAGCTGTGTCACTTAGAATTGCTATTTAACTAGTCACCATCTGGTGAGTGTGAGCTACTCGTTGCTTAAGTTCTGGTCGTAAGGTTAGTGCCGTATCTGCACGTCCTTCGAACAGGAGGTATCCTGTATGGAATGCTTGCAGGGCTGACTCTGTTTTGCTTGTTTACACCCTTTTCACACCCACGAGTGCAAGCCTGCTACCAAAAATGTCTCCACATAGCTATCACACCCATTTCACATCCTCCAGACACAGCAGTACTTCCAGTGAGGGTGTAAAAAGGAAGTAAGCGTAGAGATAACCCTGATTACTCCCTTATTACACCTTAAAGGGTGTTTCGAATTTAACAGTGCAAGGAATGCACGTCTAGAAACTCGATGGGGATTCGACCCAAATTCTTTGTAGAATGAAGCAGAAGCGCATGCGCAGGACGGCGCCTCGTTTTCGCTTCCGAAGGCTGTCGTCTGCTACTCAGGTCGCGCCTGTTCGTGTTATTCATGCATTTTGTTTGCAAACATTGTGTCAAGAGGTCCGCCATTTTCGTGGGTCCCCGTGCACTATACAGTGTAGTGGAGTGGGAGAGGAACTAGAACTAGTTCTTCTAGTTCTACTAGAACTTCTAGAACTAGTAGAAAAGCATAATGGTGTCACTGAAACAAAACATCTGACTCGGCATTGCTCTGTGCGAAAGCCTGGGCGCAGTCAGCCGGGAGTTTAAAGCGACAGTCCGTACCTCTGGAGGGTATTCTGATTGGGACTGCATTCGATTGTGCTCCGCACGTATATCATCCACGTAAAATGGAAAGGGTGAAAGCTTCCCTGTTTTAGAGAAAATCAATTAAATCCTACGGTTAATCGATATCTGGTTTCTGTTTCTCCGTGACGTCACTGTTTGCAGCGCTTGGTTGAGGCGCAAAGTAAGAATTTCAGGTGAGATTTGACCCAGCTAGGATTTGCAATTTGGTTTAATAACCTGTTACCTAGAATTATGTAGTGCGTGGCATTTATTATGCAGGTGTTGGTGCTGTAACTCAGAGAAAGGCGCCTAACAACTGTTTATGCTGCGTAGGCCAAATCTGTCACGAGAACGAGGTCGACACCTAATAACACTTACTTGTCGCTTCAAAAGGCATTGGTACGGCACCGAGCTTTTATCCAGGACGGTGAAGATTGGCTATCCGCAACTGTTTTAAGGGTTCAGTCTCCGCAAATCCGAAAAACGACACGCACGTTGTGTTTTCGTTCTTGTCCTCACGATGCACTAAACAACACCTATTCTTCATTGCTGAAAAACACCGTCACGTGTGCAGTATAACCAGTCACTGTTAATAAAAAGCAGGAATGCCATGCGTATTGAAAGTACAGGAACCAGGAACGACGACGCACAAAGCACAACACACAGGCAGAGCACGCCGAGAGGAGCCGAGCAGACGCCACAAAGGCCGGAAGAGAACGCTCCTGACGGCAGCCACGACTGTTCGAAGTGCGCCTTTCAGTCGGGGGCAAGAGGTGCAACTTTAAAATTACATTTCAAATTGTCGGAGCCGAATATAGACGAAATAGTTTGCATGGGGGCTCGGAAAGATATAAGGAATCATCTGATAATGCCTATTTACTTCACATCTGGGGTTCAGACTGTCCCTTTAATTAAAAGCCATGCAATGGCGGCTGAGAGGACCGGCATAGAATTAAAGAGAATTTTACATGATATAAAAGCTGTAGTGGCGCTAGTGGTTTGGTTTGTGGACACCGAAGACGATGCGCGAGAGCACGGCCTGTGACATTCTTGTGGCTGATTCGTCTTGAAGCACAGCTTCCAACATGAACTGTCTTGTCTCTAGTTACTCTTATTAAGCCGTTGTTATTTCACGCATATCGGCTATCTCAACTGGCGACGAGCGGGTTTGCTGTCTGGAAATGCAAGGGGACGATTAAGCGCCTACTACGGGCACAGTTCCTTATGATGCTGTCCGAAGGTTTCGCAGTCCAGGGACATTCGATCCAGAGAAGGAAGACCGGAAGCTTTACAAAATAAAATAAAATGTAAAAAAAATGTCGCGGAGCTTTGAGTGCAGAGCGTTGGTGGGCTGGATTTGGCCACGGACCAAACAATTTCGAGAGAGAGAGAGAGAAGGGCGAGTGTCCAGCTGATTAAGATATGCGGAGAGTGCTGCTCGGGAACGTTTGCAGTGTGCGCAATGAAGAAGAATGTGCTCTAGGTCTTCTAGAGCCCCGCAGTGGCAGCAGTTCGGAAAGTCAACTTGTCTCATGCGGTAACGCCACGGAGCTGAAAAAAATCACATACAGTCGAATCCGATGAATTAATGCATCACCGTGACGAGAGGTGTTTCTTGGCATATTACCTGACTTTCCTCATTTTGAAGACAATAGTGACATACCTTCCTCACTGTGAGTCTTCGCCTGAAGAATCAACCTGGAGTCGACTCGGATATGACACAGCTCAGCAATCTTGAACAAATACCTTTTTTGCGTGTGCTGATCTCAAATGAGTCATGTACAGGGTGTTTATTTTTATTCGTTACAGAATTTTTATTTTAAAAACTAGCGGAGCAACACAGATGTCGTTTATGCAGTTAAGTCCTACGGCAAGGCTGACATCCCCTCGAAGAAAATACGCAAGTACAAGGCGACTAATTACCTAAAATTCATGAATTTACTCCTTAATTACGGAATTTCGGGCAAAATCAGAAGATCAGAATGAGAGACCATCCAATCTGTAAGCCATTCCACGTTTAACAAATCCTGAAACAGGCATGTGAGTGAAAAAATCCACCCCCGAATTTCGATATGCAAATGAGCCGAAACCGGAACCGCGGCGATCTGGAACCAGGGGGTACAGTCCTCATTTCACGTCAGACGGCCACGTGATTTGGAGCGATAGAGATGATGGGAGTAGGTGCTGACCTGTGGACAGGTAAACCGCTTTCCCGTCCAGACGAGTATCCGTCGGCGCAGGTAATGCGCTTCTCAGGCGCGCATTTTCAGTTTCGGTTCGTTTGCATATCAAAATTCGGGGTTGGATATCATAACACAGGTGCGCGGTTCAAGATTTTTTAAACGTGGAATGGCTTTGAACTAGGATGTCTCTCATTCGGATCGCCCGGTTTGGCAAGAAATCCCCTAATTAAAGAGTTAATTAATGAATTTTAGGTAATTACTCATCTTGTAGTAGCATACTTTCTTCAAGGGGATGCCAGCCTGGCAATAGCACTTTGCTCTGCTAGTTTTCTAATAAAAATTTTGTAACGAATAAAAATAAACACCCGATATATCGCAACCTTCATATAAAGGGGAGCTCTGGAGGGGGACAGCGGCACATTTTAGAGTGTGAAATAAAATAGGATGTGCGCTCTGCATGCAGTAGGGTTATAGAAAGAGTTGACAAACAAGCGACCTTTGATATAAAACAGGTGGTTCCCCTTGGACATGTTGGAGTATGCAGTGGGATTACCTATTTATAAGCGATTGGAGCACTTAAGGGGGGAACAGTCTTCATCGTCGCTTCGAGAGAGCACCCACAACTCGCTTTAGAAGTAAAATCCTCCCCGACTCCTTGTTGCGCGTTTTTACGCTTTGTTCTTTTTTTCAGTGCCTAGATATGGATTGTGCTTGTTGACCCTCGCGATATCAAGAATTAGAGCTATCTGAAGACGGTTCCCGGGACAATGCTCCTACACTGTGCGCACTGTGCAATCTCAGCTGCAGACACATGTCGGTAATGATGTAACTATAATAATGACCCCCCTCCCCTCGAACTTTTTTCAACACTCCTCCATGCTTGGGGTTCTGGATAAACTACTGTGCTGATCCCTGACACAAAGCACCATCTCATCAGCCTGCTCCGCCTGGTAAGAATTACATTGGGCTCTCAATTCCACCACAGACACAAATCCAATCCTGTTCTGACGCATCCTTTCGTCCACCCATTCAGTCAATATGTCGTAAGCGTTGTTGGAACTCTTGCTGTCTGATAGCACCCAAATAGTATTGTTTAAGCACCTCAAGTATTTTAATGATCGTTATGTGGAAGTAAATCGGACTGTTATGCAGGCTACTCTGTGTGTGACCTCCGGTTCCTGCTCTCAGTCCTCCAGAAGTGCTCACTACACAAGTTGACTATCGAAAACCTCAATCTTCCATGCATGATATAAAACCCCAGTTTGCTTACTTCCTAGCCATTTTTTCATTCTCAATCTTCCTTTTGTGTGCAAAGTGCGCACCCAGGTCGAGTAGGACATAGACCTTGAGGAACCAAGCTTTGTATCTTGTGCTGCTCAAATACTCAAATAGGCATGTTGTAATCAAAGGTGATGTAACATGAAATGTGGCTCATATAGTTTATTGTGGCACTCAGATAAGATCTTCATAATATGTCTGCAGAGATTGCTCCAAAATAGCATATGTGATGCAGCGTCATACATTATTCGGCTTGTGCGGGGGGGGGGGGGGGGATACGTTTAATGCAAAGTAAAAAAAAAGAGAAGGGAAATTGGGCTTCTGGGAAAAATCATGATTCATCTGATACAGACGGCATCCTTTGTAACGGTGTCTGGCACATTTTTAGCAGCCACTGTTTTAGAATATCCATTAAAAATGCTCCAACTATGAAAGTATCACGAAGCTCTTCATTTCATTTGTTTACTTCAAAGACCCTTGTGAAGGAATATACATAAAGGGGGGAGGTTTTTTTTATCCAAAAAAGACAAATAACAAAATGATGTACAGAAAATTCTTTCATCCACCACAAGGAAACTCATCCGACCTGAAAACGACCATAGCACTTGGAAATAAGCGACTATGCATTCTGTTCTGATGCTATGTGGGCAGGAAGGTAATTCCAGTTTGACACTATCAGCTGGTGCAGAGAGTAGAGGAATTTTTTTTGTTTGTGTGGGTGGAGCAAGTACTTTGTGCGGGTCATCAAGTCTTGGAAGTAACTTGTGAGGGGATTGACAGTAAGTGGGGTGGGGAGGAGTGTGACCGTAATATAACTTATGAAAGAATGCCAGGCCTGATATCTTTCATCTGGTAATCAAAGGAGTAAGAAAGAGATTGGCTTTAATGGCTGAGACGCTGAAAAAAAGATGATAATCATGAAGAACAAACCGTGCGGTTCTGTACAAATTCTACTTGATCCATTAAGAGATATTTGGATGGGTTCCAGATTGCAGAGGCATATTCCAGTTCTTTTGAACATGGCAGTTGATGTTCTGAGACTGGAACACATAGAAAAGACAAATACATACAAAGCATCAAGTGCCTAAGAAATGAATGATGAAAGAAGGCAGTCACTGGAAAGGTTAGCCAGTAGTAGGACTTGAACCCACATCTTCTGTATTACCGATCCAGGGCCCTTACCAATTGAGCTAAGCTAACACACCTCTCCAGCGACTTCCAAGGGTGCGGATGTACCCAAGGAATAGGTTTATGGGCAGGAGAACATGAGTCACTGTTATTATACAGGCATAGCTCTCTGTCCAGTATGATCACCGCAGAGCACATTTGCAGGAACTCACAGGCACAAAACTTGCATAATAAATATGTCACAGCCTCAAACAGCTATTATATATAATAACTAGGACATGGAACTCCAATAGCAGATGGTCTGGCAGTACAACACAGGTAATCTTGCCATCACTATATTTTTCCCAAAATGCTGAAAATTAATCGATAGAAGTGTGGCGACCACCTACCGTCGACTGAAATGAACTGCTCAATTTTTCACATCAGATATATTTTTAGCACTCTGTCTTTCATGTTTCAAAATATACATGCATCGAACCTGCAGAAGCTTGTGTGTGTAAATAGAGTCACACATCTCATGTGCAACAAGCAGGTCCATGTTGTATTGAGATATATAAATTCATTACGCGTGCTCACCACCTGTAGATTCCTTTAAAGGGAACAAAAAACTTTTTGTTAGTAACAACTTCATGCTATGCACCACATTTATAAAAGAGATTGGTCCCGTACCTGACGGACAACTGTCATGACCACTGCCAGATGTCTTCCCCTCCTGTTCCTTCCACTTCCATGAAGTCATCACCCTAACACTGTTAAAAAAAAGCCATATAAATTTATGAGTATCTCATTTCATAGAAAATTAAATAAGGCTACCATGCACAACAGGCATCAGCCTGATGAGGTGCCTAGCACCAATAGAGTGTGCGATAACTGAGATATTACCACTACGAGCATACAGCAAATCACAACCACATAAATAAAATACACAATTGCACCGAGCTGTGCACATTTTCACGCACACACACACACACACACAAATACATAACAGAGTGGCCTGTCTCTAATAACACTTCAACACGTTTGTGTAACTCTCTTTTGAAACTGGACACAGGAAGGCCATTTCCAATCAGCTGAAAAATGTTCGGAAGAGGAAGGGTTTCTGCTGATTTCTGTAGTTGGTCCGTAGCAGTGGAACCTTGTAAGGTGGTACAGTGATGGATTTCATACCGTAATGGCAAGTGTTTGGGATGGCGCTAAAAGATACTGAATTTGCAAGGCAATTTTGTGTAAATGCCTGATTTCCAAGTGAACACTTTGTCTACTGTATTTTGCATGTCTTGAAGGAGCTGAGGGGCTGGATGGATGGATTGTAGTGGCACCCCTGGTGGGCATCTTTGCAACGAAGGCACCTGTAGGATCTGAAGGATCTTTGCACCTGTAGACATGGTTGTCGTACACCAGGCTTTCTTTCTTTCTTTTTTTTTCGTGCACTGCAATTTAATCGTAGTTGCCCGCTGTGGTGTTTCCCCAGATTAGACAACAATAGTACAGCTTGGGGTAAACTAAGGATGTCAACTGCGTTGGTTTAGAATCCAGAGCCCCGCTTTGTGCAGTATGCTGCATATTATAAGGAAAACAAATAGAAGAAAACTTGTACCTGATCCCTGCCTTGTATTCCAACATTTGGTTCCACATCTTGTCCAAGGAAGTCATGAACTTCATTGGTGCACACTGCTGTGACAATTTAATGTTACACCTAGATGCGGAATCCACAGCTTCATTTTACGTACTGTGGATGTTGCTTACTGCATTGGCATGGCTGCATTCAACAACACTTGGAATTGTACAGTAATCTTTTGATTTAGTGCGTAAACTTCAATTTTCTTTAATCCTTATTTTTCTTTGTTTTGTAAATGGTCTCCTACATCTACATGCCACGACGTAATTCTCACAAGGAGAGTAATCACTTTATAAATTATACAGAGGACACTAACCTCGTCTCGTCCAGATGCAACAGTCTTGGAAAATAGATTCATGGAAAGCACTGCGGACTGCTGTAGGCGGAGGTTCTTTGTATTCAAACTGAGGGGCCCGTCTCATAGTCTGCATTCTTCAAATACGATTGGCAAAATCCGCTGCCAACCATACCTGCCGCTGCGGTTGAACGCGCAGTATCGTACGGAACTGAATGCCCGCAGAGAAATCTCGCTTTGACGACACAACCGAGGCATGTCAAATGAAGTCTGTGTACTTCGATAAATTGGTCGTGGTTCCAAAAGATATAAATAAAGAAAACTTGGAAATACACACACTACACTAACGCTGTGAAACAGCGCTCTGGATCCCGAAAGTCGTCGTAGGTCGTAGCTCGTAGCCTCGTAGCTCCCCTTTCCACGGAAGTCGCTAATTGGATTATCGCAGTTATAAAACAGGTCGTAGAATTCGAAGTATATACCTACTTTTTATTTTCAGATATTGTGACAACAGTATATCGGCGTAAAAATGTTGGTTCTTGCTGAAAGTTGTTGTTGTAGTGCTTGATCACGTGACGGCATTCGGCGCGCTGATTGCATAGGCGATTGACGTCATCCCAATGGGATAACCAGATGAGTTTTCTATATATGCGTACGTTTTCTTGGTTTGACGCTAGGTGTGCCAGCGTCGGCGTGAACCGCGATGTTCAAAATTCGAGTTTACGAGAACTACGAGATGTTGAGGCGTGCATTTTCGTATGTGAAGTCGCTTTTGTGTATTCTGTCGGTAGCCACTGTGGAAAACGCTCGCCAGCTTCTGGTCAGAGACCCTTTAATGAATAACTTCCACAACGTTTTTTTTTTTTTGATTGTGTGTTAGCGCCGCGAAGCAACCTTCCACAATGTGGTCTCCGTTCTGAGAGCGCAGAGAATACCCTTTAGGTTTTGCATTTGTTCTGACGTTTTAATTATTAAATACATTCGGGGGAGATAATCGCGCACTTTATGTCGTTTGCTCGCGAAGTCCACAATGGCGGAGCTGTCGCAAGTACTTCGATGGAGGTCATTGAAGGGTCCACGGGGCGCGTCGAGGGAATGGAGTGGGTTCGTGTCCACTGACGTCCAAAACTTTCAATTGTGCTTTTCCGCAGTGAAAACTACAAAATTCGGATTCCATGGGGTAGTTTCCACTAATTTGGCTCATCATAGGAACGTCCTAACGAATATTCATCTACCAGGACGTAAGCAAGGCGAGTGCTCAATACGCTCGCCCTCTTGCGTCCGCAGAAAAGGAATATATGGGGAAAAAATATGAAAATTGTGAAATGGAGTACTGGTGGACTCTGCCGCTTCGCCATTTCATTCTCTCACCTGGACGAACTCGAAGACAAAACAAGATATCCGTGTACGTGTATACGAACGTCGATCAGGGAGTGCACATATCGCGACCCCCAAAACTGGAATGCGAAAAGAAAATTCACTTATAGGAGGTAGATGAGCATTTTTTGGAATCAAGTCCCTCGAGGGCTTGTTGACAAAAAGAAGTAACTATTTCGCATGGGATAGTTGGACGCGCTCCTTTGAGAAGGAAGAGAGCATGGCGAAACATGGACGCCAGTGCATGTACCTAAACGAAACCTTATTGAAATTTCGCGAACCTGGAAAAATTTTGTGTAGAGTGTAAAAAAAAAAAAAAAATACAGGACATGCAGCAGTACAACTATGTCTTCGCGCTGGACACGGAGAGCGTGCTCGCCCCCAGTGGTGCTGGTATGAAGCCTCACGTCGCGTCTAGCTTCTGTGCCAGGTTCGTGTGCACCCACGACTCGAAGGTGATCCGCATCAGAACGCGTCACCGCCTAGAGCGCGTACTATTCGCGACTCCAGTGAACTATAGGTGGCGCCCCGAAATTCCAAGATGGCGGACTAGTGCAGGTCTCCCGAACAAAGCGAGCGTAGGGACTGCAGTGTCGACCGAAGTATGTTAATCTGTTTCAGTTTTTCATATGCATAAATTGACGTGCTTCATGACAAAGGAATTAATTTTGTCTTCTGGTTATCTCATACTGTGCCAGTTCAACTCAGAGAAGTAGGCAAAAACGTTTCCGTTGTCGGAGTTTGTTGACAAACGTGAGTCGAACGAACGAATGAGGCATTTTAGAATCTAAGAAGGCAAAGCAGGGATTAGTTTCTTAAGAAGCGTGGCTTAGCATGTGTTTTGGAATGTGGATTAGTAGTCTGCAAGGTAATGCCATTTTTTAGTTTCTCCTCCGATAGTCCCGTAGTATGTGAGTGCTGCAATTGAACAACAGCTCCGTTCGAAGTGTAGTGTCTCTAGGAATTAGATAGTTTTTGTCCGAACTTTGATGCTCAAGTAATCGTAAAAAAATTGTGATGAACAAGTTGACGCACACATGGGCATTTGCAAGAACTCAAGAGATCACGTCTTTGTTTGGTTTGGTGATGACAAAACGTGCTCATATGACGTGACGTTTGCATAACTCTGACTGCATGTCAAATGCATACATGAACGATATATATTTTGAAATCCAGTGGTACACACGCGTATATCTGACACTTTGTCTTCACTTAACACCATACGTGTGCAATTATTTAACATGCCATATGTTGCGCGACGAAAATCTGAGCGCTGCAAACATGCTCTGGCACAGTGAAGTATTCTTTTTCTGTACTGCTCTTGGTATTCACGTACAACGTGGTTGATACTTTTATCTTTGCGAGTCATTCGTTGATACGTGTGCGACACCAGACAGAAGCTTTCTCTCGCAGAGAACACACATAGTGGATGCTTGTCAACGCCGCATTAGTACGGTGATATTGTTTACTTTGCATGACGGGAGTTACAACGCAAGATCTACCACGTGTTCGCCATCACGACCATTCGAATCGTTGTTCTGCCGGTGAGACAAATTATATCGCTGCGCTATCTAAATTCGTCGCTGGGAGAACTCGTGAAAACCGTCAAATCCATGGGGCCGCAGAGGCATTCCAATGGCTGAAGCAAATAATTGGGGACGACTACGAATACTTTGTCCCTTATTCTGTCGCGTAAAAGTAGTCACTTGAAAAGTGTCGACACAGCAATTTTGCGGCAATAGTCATGAACTACATCCCAGGGCTTGTGGAGAGGCAGGACAAAATAAATCGAGTTGCGTACAGATTTAGCTGGTAAGCTTCCTCAATAGAACTGAATTTGAAGACAAGTATGTAGTAAGTAGTAAAGTGTAAGTAGACAAGTAAACAATGAACAACCTAATAAAGAAACAAGTGTGTTGGTTAAACAAAACATGGTTAAACAAAAATTGAAACGAACCGACGAAACATCTCAGGATGCAAATCCTAAGAAGGGATACCACATGCGCCTATTGTACCAGATAACATCTATAACTCATGAATAAGTAAATATTTGTTCTCAAATTTTGGCCATGGCATCCTCATCATATTCCAACTGTGGCAACGAAATGCCACTGAAATTCCTGCAGCAGTGTTTCACGGGTCATAATGAGATTTAAAAAAATGAAAATGTAGGGAGTAGATTTTTTCATAGAACTAGAAAAACAAATTTAACTATATTAATGCTTCTTTAGTGCCTGAAAAATAGGGCCGCTCACATTCAGCTGATTCGAATCTCCTAAGCTAGCAGGGCAATGATGCTTTCAAGAAGGTACACCGATTTTCTCACACGTGCTTTGTCACTGTTTCCTGTTCAAGTTGTACAGTTGCTGGTGTGATGTTATCGTGTGAGTGTACTAATATACCCTAACTGCTATTACGTGTGTATTTGCTCCCGATATCTCGGTTGTGAAAGTGCATTCGCCCGTAATACTAATAAACCTCTACCCGACAAACGTCATCGTGACGTTGGTAGACAGACCAACACCGAAACAGATCAGAAGGGGAGAGCTGGGTTCCACGAATGTTCGCTGCCTCCTATTGAAAGGTAGGACCGAAGGTCGCGTTCCTTTCCGAGACCATCGTGACCCCCTCAAGACCGTGACTTTCGGGCACGACCTTGTTCGCCACTAGCTTTGAACGTAGTTCAACCCTACCAAATTCGTGGCGCTGTCAAACACTATGACGTCATTTGTTTACAAACAGGTAGAGACCTATTGCCCGTAGCACTAATTGACGATTCTTGTGGTGTCTGTCTTGTGGCAAGGCGACTCGGAATAACCCCCGATTATCGGTCGTGCCCTTTTCGATATTTCAAGCTTGAGAAATATTTTGCATATCGATACCAGATACAAGGCGCATTATCGGCATTGGCGCGAGGTGGGTGGGAAGTGAGCAGTAGTATTAGTGATAGTGAGTTCGATGGCGTGACCTATCAGGTAATTGTGATCATGAGTTCTCGTAGGTCAGAATTCTGATTATTTTCTCAGGTGTCGCAGGAGCGTGCACTCGATCGCCCCTGGAAACAACGTGGTGTATAGTAAAGCTTTGTATAGCATGTTTTGACATGCTAACGTGGATTGTGAAGAACTGAATGCCAAACCAGATCATCCCAAGAAAAATATATGTTTGTATACCAAATTCTGCACTGGTTTCTTCAGGTATTTATGCAGTCGTGTAGATCGCCGGTTTTGCTTGGCGTAGTTTGGAGCGTAGTGCCGCCAGGGTCGATTTCGCAGATAGGAGCGGCAGAGCGAATTTTGACTGTTAATTTTACCTCGGAACCATCGGGCGGTAAACATGGCAGCCTGGTGTTTCTTTATCGGATGCACATTGTTGTGATGACGTCGATACATTAATCAATCAACAACGTTATATCAATGTATCACCAGTGTACCAAACCTCTGCATTGTGCTCTATTGTCTTCGCGCAGCAACTGGAAGAGCAGAAACCTGCGCTGTACATGACACGGGGTGAGGTTGTATGGTTCGGTCACAGAGTGAAAATCACCCGTCCGAGTTGCAAAGTGTAGCGATTAAAGGATTTATGTCAAGGAATAAAGGGTGGTTTTGCTTATTTTGGGGGTGTTCGGGGTTGTTTATGTCTTGAGTGGACGAAATGATAGCTGGACCTCCTTTCCCCAGTAATTTTCTCGTAGCACACATCAGCATATGATTGAGAAGTCCAGTAGGTATATGCATCCTACAGACGTTTTACTGCAAGCTCAACCTGAGCTCAGCTCGATTTCTCACAGCTAAATCGGTTTCATTCTTTTTTAAATGTCATGTCCTAATAGGCGCACGGTCTAGAAGGTTATAGATGATGGGCATATCAATACACTTGCAGATATATATAAACGTGCAGCTGACGACAGAAAAAGTGCCTTGCTACGCAAACTTGTAATTGCCTGGATTCAGACAACTGTGCTGAATTCGCAGGATGAAAGTCACCGTTGAGTTTGTCGCCATTTACGCACTGCATGCCTTTGCACTTCCTGGTGTCTCGTATGTATGCATTTTTCTTAACTCGTATAGCATATGTAGGGTGTCCGGTGGGAAAGTGTCATTAAATTTCGAAAAATAGGTTTAACTTGAGAAAATTATGAAACTATGTGGCATACACACACACAGACTTTTGCCACAGATTCAGGCCATTTGCATTCGCGTCACACATTAATTTAGCTAATTTTGCTAACTGAACTCGAAAATTATCCAAGCAAAGGTAACGTTTTTCTTGATGAATTCAGAAGCCAATGCCCATAGCGCACTATTCCAACCGAAATCACAGGTTTTTTCATAAGATTTGTGCAAAAATTTGACAGCCGCAAAACCGTCCTCGTGTGAGGTGCTCTTGCTGATATTTACGTTTGCGGAACTTTTCGTTCCATCCAAATACCCTTCCTCCTATGCGAACAAGGACATAATAACGCCTTCCGCCCTTATCAACATGCATACCCTCAGTCACCAGCCACTGATAACGTCGGTTACTGCTGTAATGCCCTCGATGGGGTGTGGCTGTTTCCACTTTCTCTCGACAAAGGCAGAGCCAGCATTTACGCAAACGCAAATTTCATCGAGAACGCCTTGCCAAGTGACGGTTTTGCAGCTATCATGCATCCTGCTGTGCGTGTACTTGAGCAGCATTAGAGGATAAAATCTAAACCGGCTCAAGAAGTACAGCTCATGGGGCTGTACTTCTTGAGCAAACTTACCTGATCTGATCCAAATTAACCGTTCTGAGTCTGGAACACAAAGAGAAAAACGCAACACACGCCACAACATTAACATATAGGCAAATGAACTGTGGCGAGCTCCACCTTGGGACAAAGTCAACAAGTAATTCACCAAAAGTCAATGAGCGCCTGAAATGTAACATCTCTGACTGGTAGCAGGACGGTCCACGTTCAATTCCTGGTGCTAGCACTGACTGGCTTTTTCATGAATTATTTGTTGGAAGTTTCGATGTGCTTGAGAACCATTCGTCAACCATTGTATCCTCATGAGGTGATGAGGGTTTGTCATCCCAAAGAGACTCCCTTTCTGGCATGTGTCCTTATGGATGCTCATCACTGCAGAACAAAAAAAAAAAGAAAAAAAGGAAAAGCATTTAATGACAAGAAATGGAGAGTCGTATTTACGGTATAATGATTGTGCACAACAGAAAGAAGAAACAACAACAACAACTTTATTTTCGGCCTTGGAGAGTGGGGAGTTTCATCGCAACAGGCGATACTCTACCCCAGTGCTTGGTGGAATGGGGGGAATAAAATAACGTGCCCCTTTACAATAACGATGGAAGTCCGATGGTGTCCAGAAATGTCAGAAGACCTTTGAGCGCAGAGCGTTGCTGGGCTGGATTGGGCCAGGGACCAAGCAATTTCGGTAGGGAGAAAGGGCGAGAGTCCAGCTGACGAAGAGACTCGGAGAGTGTGGTTCGGGAAGGTTCGTAGTGAGGGCAATGAAGAAGAATGTGCTCCAGATCCTCAAGAGCACCACAGTGGCAGCAGGTGGGAGAATCAATTTGTCTCAAGCGGTAACGCCACTGAGCTGTAAAGGCCACATCGAGGCGCATGCGGTGGATTAATGCAGCATCCTGACGAGATGTGTTTCGTGGCATGCGGAAAGCGAGCGTGGGATCAACTCTGTTCAACATAGAGGGGGGAAGAATGTCGGTTGTCCGTTGGCGGGAAGCCAGGGGTGTCACTAGACGTCGCAGAATTGAACGGCGGTCTCCTCTGAGCAGAACAATACGGGTCCGGTTCCGAGACGAGAGTGCTGCTTCTGCGGCGCTGTCGGCCTGCTCGTTCCCCACGACACCACAATGGGCTGGAACCCACTGGAGAACTAGCCTGTGGCCTGCGGCGTAGATAGTGTGGTAAGCCATTAACACGTCTGTGACTAGGGGTGCGGATGGGCCTCGTATGCCGGAAGTTTCAATTGCTTGAAGTGCAGATTTGGAGTCTGTAAAGACTGCCCATTCCCGGGGTGGAAAATCAGCGATGTGTTGTAGAAAGAAAAGGATGGCATAGAGTTCCGCAGCTGTGGAGGAGGTTGGATGTGAAAGGCGTCTTCCGTGCACGACGCCTTCGGATGGAATGACGAAGGCTGAGGCGGACTTGTTGTTTCGGGATGCACCAGAAAGAAGACTTTCGCACAGAAGGCTGTACTTCTTGAGGTCTAACATGATGATGGTGATGATGATTGGGAGTTTAATGGCGCATTGACAACAAAGATCATAATGCGCCATAAACTGAGGTATGATTGAGACGGTGGTGATGTTATGGTTATTTAAGAGTAAACACGATGAAAAGATGAGTGTATACGTGTAAGACTACAGAAGGCTAATAACGCCAACGTCTCTCAGGAAATCAAAGACGCTTCTAAAAGGGACGAGAGCCTCGTCACCAAGCAATAGGGCTGGGTGAAGAGGTAAGACGCATTTATAAAATACATTGAAGTGATGTTTGCGATGGATTTCATGATGTGTGCATGCGATGAGTATGTGTACAACAGACAGGAGCTGACCACAGTGCGCACACTGAGGTGGCTCCTCTCCCCGAAGTAAGAACCCGTGTGTAAGGTACGTATGGCCTATACGTAACCTTGCTCGTAAAGTGCACAACAGGCGGTTTTCCAGCCGGTCTCCTGTATCCTGAATTTGAGGTTTAATTAAGTGGAGCTTGTTATTTGTTTGTGTGTTCCAAAATGATTGCCACATTCTGTGCAGTGATTTCTTGAGTGTCAATCTCATGTCTTGTACGGACATATCAAAAGGTGTGATGTTATTTTGGAGAGCAGCTGCAGCTGCTTGATCTGCCAACTCATTTCCTTTGATGCCTACATGGCTGGGCGCCCAGCATAGGATGAGAGAGTAGCCCTTTGTTTTTATCGAACTGGCTAAGGATCTTGCTCGCTGCACAATAAAGTTTTTTGTTATGTGCTGACTACAGATTGCATTAATGGAGCTCAAGGAGTCTGTATATACAACCGAAGACTTTATGGAATTTTGAAGGATGTAGTTGAGCGCCAAGATGATGGCGTAAACCTCGGCAGTGAAAATCGATGTAGAGGTTTTTATACGATGAGACCTTGTGTGCGTGCCACAAATCATGGCACAACTCACACCTGCACTAGACTTGGACCCGTCTGTGTAAACCTCAGTATGGTTATCGAAACTGTCTTTCAAGTGTGCAAACTCTTCTTGAAGTACTGATGAAGCAGTGTCTTTTTTTTTGTATTTTGCCAAGGAAGTGTCATATCTTGGAGGTGGTTCCCAGGGTGGGATCTTCCTGCTACACTCTACAACTTGTAGGTCACAGGATGAGAAACCATGACAATCAAACTCTGATGCAATTCGTAAAGAGAATGGAGGGATAACAGAGGGCTTGTTAATAAACAGCTGTTTAAAACGTGCGTGCTTGACGCAAGTTGAGGCAGGATTTTGGGGTAGGCTACGTATTCTAAGTGCGTACGACGTACCGAGGTAAGAACGCCGTCTTTGCAAGGAGCATTCCTTCGATTCAACATACAGACTCTGTACTGGGGACGTTCGGAAGGCGCCAAGCACAAGCCTGAGCCCCTGGTGATGGACAGGGTCCAGGGCTTTCAACACCGACTCGCGAGCAGAGCCGTAGACAAAGGACCCATAATCAAGTTTTGAGCGAATACATGCAGTATACACTTGGTGCAGTGTTTCCTGGTCTGCACCCCAAGATCTGTGAGAAATGATTGTTAGAATGTTTAGTGACTTGACACACTTTATCTTTAGGTTTTGGACATGAGCCTTGAAGGTCAGCTTTGAGTCAAAAGTGATGCCAAGAAATTTGGCTTCTGGTTGAACAAGGATATCTTGTCGGTTAAGCTGGAGTGTAGGTGGTGAAAACAGTCCTCTAATCCTAGAGAAATGGACACACACAGTTTTCTCAGCTGAAAATTTAAATCCATTTGATGAAGACCACTTGGCCATATTGTTGATGGCCACCTGCATCTGTCGTTCGCATATTGACAGGTTCGTGGAGCAACAAGATATTTGAATGTCATCCACGTACAAGGAGAAAGATATGGAGGGTGGGATGACATTGGTCACTGAGTTGATTTTCACAATAAATAAGACAACACTGAGAACGGATCCCTGCGGGACACCATTCTCTTGTACGAAGGGGCGGGATAGAGTGGTTCCCAGTCGCACTCTGAAGGATCTGTGCTGGAGGAAGTTTGAAATGCATTTAAGGAGTCTGCCCTTCACGCCAAAAGAGTAAAGATCCTGCAGAATACCGTGTCGCCACGCGGTGTCATACGCTTTCTCTAAATCAAAGAAAACGGATAAGCAATGTTGTCTTCTGACGAAGGCTTCACGGATAGTGGTTTCTAGTCGAACAAGGTGATCCATAGTGGAGCACCCCATTCGAAAACCACATTGAAATTCAGAAAGGCAGTTATTTTGTTCCAGATGATGAACCAGCCGGTTATTGACCATTCGCTCAAACGTCTTCCCAATACAACTCGTAAGGGCGATAGGTCTGTAACTGGCTGGATTGGATGCTTCCTTTTTTGGCTTGAGAAGGGGAATGACAGTCGCAGTCTTCCATAATAATGGTAGTGTTCCCTCTGCCCCAATGCGGTTAAAGAAAAGGAGCAACATTTTTTTAGAGTCATCAGACAGGTGGCACAGCATGGAATAGGTTACTCTGTCTGGGCCCGGGGCAGTGGCTTTAGCAGCGAATAGAGATCGCTGAAGCTCCACCATCGTGAACGGCTGATTGTATACGTACTCATCGCCACCACTCATTGGAATTTTTCGTTTCTCAGCGTTTGTTTTTACTCTAAGAAATTCGGGACTGTAATGGGATGAATCAGAGATGCGTTCAAAATGTTGTCCGAGCGCATCCGCCTGTTCTTGTAGGCTTCCGCACACCTGTCCATTTACTTCTAAAAGAGGGATTGTATAACTGCGGTGTTCTCCTCTGATTTTGCCAAGTCTGTCCCACACCACTTTGGATGGGGTACTGTGAGATAGGGAAGACACGAAGTTGTGCCAAGATGACCGCTTTGCTTGTTTCCGCGTCCATCTGGCCTTGGCTCTCGCCTTTTTAAACAAAAGAAGATTTTGTGATGTGGGGTACCTCCGAAATGTACCCCACGCACGATTTTGAAGTTTACGAGTTTCCTTGCACTCGCTGTTCCACCATGGCTTCGGTCGTTTCGGTAGACGACCGGAAGTCTGGGGGATGGATTGTGTTGCTGCATCGAGGATGACGTTGGTAATTACATTGTTGGCCTCTTCAATCGTCATCCTCTCCACAGGGATTAACGACAGGTCACATTTTTTGGAGAAAGCATTCCAGTCGGCATGTTGGAACTTCCATCTAGGAGGGCATGCTGTTATACTATTGACTGCACACATATATTTCAGGACCACTGGAAAGTGATCACTACCAAGTGGGTTTTCTTCCACGCTCCATTCTAAATCTTGATATAGAGATGGACTGCAAAGAGATAAATCTAAGACCGAGAAAGACTGACTTGAACAGTGGACGTACGTCGGTGCTCCTGTATTTAAAAGACAGATGGAGGTTGATAACAAGACCCTTTCCAACATTTTCCCTCGGCTGTCGCTTCTTGCACTGCCCCAAAGCAGATTGTGGGCATTAAAGTCGCCTAAGAGTATAAATGGGGTTGGAAGTTGGCTGATTAAGTGTTCTATATCCCTGTGTGCAAAACTTCCTGATGGTGGCAAATAGACCGAGCAGATGGTGACAATTCTGTCCAGACACATCTGCACGGCTACGGCTTCCAAATCTGTAACCAAGTGGACCTCTTTGGACGGAACAGTTCCTCGTGTGACGATAGCCACACCGCCAGATGCGCGAGTGGCGTCTATTCGATCTCTTCGAAATAGATTGTGTCTACGAATTGGATTTGGTGTGTGTGTGTTTAAATACGTTTCTTGGAGGCAGAAACATGCTGCATTGTACTTGTCGAAGAGATCGTTAATGTCGTCTAAGTTAGAAAGTAAACCACGGCAGTTCCACTGGAGAAAGTGGTTCATAACGGTCACACTAAAAAGGAGGAAAAGAAAGCGCAGCACTTGGTGAAACCGACTAGAAAAGACTTGTACCATTTAGGGGGGTTGGACCCTTCGCGGGGGTTGTTTCTGTTGTTCATTCCCTTTGAAACCCCTTCCTCGTCCTTTTTCTCGTTTTTCCTTCCCTTGTGAACGAATGCTGGGAAGGCTCGACGATGACTTCTGCGACATGCAGTCGTCATCGTCGACCTCCATACTTTGGGTGCCTTTTTGGGAAGGGGCTTTTACGACCCCGTCCCAAACTGACGGTGTGCCATCGACCTTAGAGGAGGCCGTGGACACCTCTTCCTGACCAGTTGGCACGTTGGTCAGGGAGGAGGAACGCGACACTTGCGCATCCTCATGTTTTTTGGGGGGAGTGTGGGGTGGAGGCCCCAGAGTCTGGGTCCCCACGGATACACTGAGCGGTGCCACTCCCCTTTGCACCGACTCAGCGAAACTTTTCCCTTTTTTCCGGAAGTCCAACTGTGCTCTAGCTGCCTTGTATCTCACATTTTGTTCTGTTTTTATTTTCAAGATTTCCTTTTCGTCCTGGAATTTTGGGCAACTTCTTGAGTAGGCCGGGTGATTGCCGTGGCAGTTAGAACAACAAAAACTGTTTTTGCAAGATTCTGGTGTGTGTTCCTTCCCGTCGCCGGCACACTTTGGGCAGACTAGGTGCCCACGACACACTTGCGAATGGTGCCCAAAACGCTGGCACTTGAAACATCAGCGTGGGTTGGGTATGTAGTGGCGCACAGGGCAGTTTACATAGCCTGCTTTCAACTCGGAGGGAAGACTGTGAAGTTGGAATGAAAGAACAAGATGTCTGGTGGGGATCTCTTTGTTGTCCCTACAAATAACAATCCGCTTTGTGCTCACGACACCCTGATCTCTCAAACCCTCTTCGATCTCCGATTCGGAGCACAAAAGTAGCTCATCACAGGAGATTACCCCCTTTACTGTATTCAAAGTGCGGTGTGCTGTCACTGAGATGGGGATCTCACCAACCAGCCTCATCGACAACAAACCCGAACTCTGCTGACTGGTCTCAACCTCGATCTGGATTTCTCCACTTCTCAACTTTTTGGCCTTGTATGTTTTTCCAATCACGTGTTCAAGAGATTTAGCGACGATGAAGGGAGATACCTTATCAAGTGACGTTGTTTCATCATCAGACTTCATTATCAGGATTTTCGGGTACCATGGTTCTTTGTTTTTCTCAAAGAGATGCATGGCTTGAACCTCGTTGCGGCCCCTCTTTCGAGGCCGATCATGTCTTAAGGGAGGGAATTGATTGGAATCCATGAAAGATGGTTGTACATTCGGTGCAGATGGTGTGCCAGCCACCATCGACCCCAACAAGGGAACATGCTACGCATGCTAGCACTTGCCACTGCACGATACCCAAGTGCAGTTTCTAGGAGATAGAAAGAACTGCCCAAGGTTGACCCTAGCCGCCAAAGAAGGTGAAGGGAAGAAATGGAGAGCGAGAAGGAGAGAAAAGGGAAGGTGATGAAAAGAGAGATGGCAACTAGCTGAATAATCCTGGCCGGGCCTTCCAGGACCACCCGACTGTGGGAAGCAGGGGCCAAAGCGGTGTGTTGCTTTCCCGCAGGGGCCCCGAAGGGTCCTAAACAACCACCGGGTCCACTCAACCGCCAGGATCCCCCTTTCCCCAGACACGGGAGAGCCACACACAGCTATACGTGGGGGTCTCCCTCCTGCGGCGACCCAACCGTTGGTGCAGGAGGGGGCTACTGCGGCTGCTGCCGGGCGATGGGGGCGCCAATTTCCCGACGCCGGGTGAGGTCTAACATCAAGTTACAAAATTCCAGAATATATGACATGTTGTAAGGTAGAGAATAAGTAGAGTTATTGAGTTGTCCAGTTGAGTTGAGGGGGGAGTTGTACCCCCTTTTTATTTTATTATATATGATTATAGAATTATCTTTATGTCTGTACCAACCCTCGCTCTCTACATTACAACATGTTTTATATATTCCGGGATTTTGTAACTTCATGTTAGACATTAACAAGAGCAGCCTTGTGCACGAAAGTCTCGTTTCATTAAAATTTAGATGCTCTCAACAGTCTTCTTTCTGTTGTGAATCTCTATCGCAGCAAACCTGCACATTGCTGTTCTACGTACTGTGACTTTGCAGTAAGAGTATGGACTTTGGGTAAAAAGACTACACAGCACTGGTCAGGTATTTTTGCCTATCGAACAGTATGTATGTATGTATGCAGTATGCACACATTATTTGTGCACCGGACCCACTAAAAATGTAGTGAATGTGGCATTGGCATTGCCCATGGTAATGCACCAAGTTGAACACAATTATTGTAGAATCCAGGTATTTTAGCTTACATGTCAAGCCACAAGTCATGTCAAGTACCACATCCAGTGTGAAGTTGTGACAAATAAATAGTTTCCATTTTTCTTAGCTCTCAGAAACCAGACAGTGAATTAATAAGAGTAGACAATGTTAACATGAATTCTGGGCTATTCTTCAATTAAAGATTCACAGATAGTAAAGGCACCTTCCTCAATGGACGTTGATGACACTGAAAATTCTAAAACGTTATCAGAGGCGACATCAGCTTTGGTGTGTCAAAGGATTGTATGTCCAACAGTAATCCAGCTAACAGTAACAAAAATGTGCAAAAGACAAATTAGCTGAACTAATGTAACGTACCTTCTATATCAGACAGTGAAGCTTGTCACACCCCATCCACAGGAACCAGTGTCCAGACACAAAAGTGATTGAACTGGGAGATAGGAGCTAATCGGAATGGCGACCTTTGTTTTCCACCCTGAAAGCACAGGTTGTAACTTTGAGGGCAGATTTAAAAGTGGTGTCAAGATGTCTGCATGCCAGTGCACATGAAAAGTTGAACATAGATCAATACCAAATTATAACATCACATTGTCATACCTGTTGGTGGAGGTAGACTGCAACTAACGTGTCAGTAAAATTTCTTCATGCACCAGACGCAAGCCAGATCATGCTTCATTTCCGCATTCAGCGTGCACCTGTGATAACTCAGAAGTTAGATTATCAATACTATTGTGTTGTTAATCGTGGTTATATCAGAGTAAGCCCAGTAGGACAGCTGCACAATCGATTCATTAAGCTTGCTATTTTTTATATCTGCAACTCGACTTACCTTTTTTGCTCTCATTTTTTGCCTTGACCCTCCGTGGCACGTTCAAAATGTTATGCGTCGGGCACCTCAGATTTTCATCAGACGATTTCGTGCCGAGATTCCAAATTGCCTCTGGAGTCGCGCGTAACCTATGATAACATTCGTGGACGAAATCCTTGCAGTGGAAATTAGCAGGCACCACTGTCAGCCAAGGGCTTCGCGCTGCTTGGTCTTTTGGCAGCTTATAATAGGTAACACTTGAATGCTCCGATGAATTGTTCGAACAGCGTAGCACCGTCGCATCTTCGATAACTTCGCCGTGGCATATCACGTATCATATCGCTCCAGTCCATAAAAGGCAACGTCAGAACAAGGAAGTGCACTTTCCAAACGACGCTGTGCAAAAAAACAAAAAAAAAACATTCACATGCTTTGTTTCCGGCTTAGCAACAACATAACAGCTGTTCGCTTATGTACGATACACAGAGGAGGAAACGAAAGAAGCCAAGCGGCCAAGCCAAAGCCATGAGTCCATGCCAAGCCAAAGACAGATAAACCGAGAGCAGTGACGTCAGTGCGCCCGTGCGCAGGGTTTGCCGACGGTCTGACGGCCGGGCGTGGGAACTAAAAAAACTGTTTTCTAAAAAACTACGAACAGTTGGAGCAAGATATTTCGCACACATATTCAGTGTTCGGTAATGAACACACAGCGCGAGTATCGCTTAGTTCTGCGGCACTTCAAAATCGGCATATCTGACCTTTAAGTGCTTGCTATGCGCTACAAAAGTCACTTTTTCGTGAAATATAAGCGCAATGAAGTTATGCTCCGATTGGACAGTTATAACTTAGTGACTATTTTCAATGCATGTCCAACAAATAGTCCACTAGCTCCCGTGGCTCAGCTCCCGTGGCTCAGTGGGTAGCGTGCTGGCCATGTCACGTCGAGACTGGGAGGTACCCGGGTTCGAATCTCGGTGCCGGCTGTGCTGTCTGGGGTTTTTCCTGGGTTTTCCTCAGACGCTTTCAGACATATGTCGGCACAGTTCCCCTTGAAGTCGGCCCAGGACGCACATTTCCCCAGGGCGTCAGTCGTAACGTTGCCCACATACGTGAGGCCGACAACGGCAAGCCCTTTCACCATCACCACCACAACCTAGTCCACTAACTCTGGAAGAACGCAAACAGTCTATTCAGAGCAGAATTTAAACCCACTCTCGTGGGGCCATCTGACTAACCTATTGATTCGTAACACTAGCTGGCGCTCACATATAGACAGGTTACAAGAGGAATAAGACACCTGAATGTCGTCAACATATAAAGAACATGTGAGTGACAGCGGAATGGGATTTGCTACAGTGTTCATATTTACAATAAAAAAAAGTGTAACACTTCAAACGAATCCCAAAGGAACCCCGTTCTCCTGAATGAAAAGACGTCATAGGGCATTGCCCAACTAACTCTGGAAGTTCTTCCGCGGAGGGAATACGCAATGCAGCGTAGAAGACGGCCACGTATTTCAAATGAATACAGGCCATGTGGGATTCCATGTCGCCATGCGGTATCGTAGGCCTTTTCTAAACTGAAAATGCAGACACACAAGGGCCCTTCATGAAGAAGGCTTCCTTTATAGTTATCTCTACCCGAACGAGATGATCAACGGTTGAACACGCAGCTCAGGCTGCGTGTTCTCAAAAATGGGATTATTGTTGCTGCTTTCTAGCGTGAAGGATGATAACTCTTCTTCCATAACAGGTTGAAGAAAACATCCTTTGAAGAAATATTCCTGTGATAAGTGTTGTTACATAGCATATGTAACACGACCTGGACCTGGTGCTGCCTGGTGTGTTTAGATGATAATAATGGTCTTGACCATTCTACCACGGTGAAAGGTTCATTATGTGAACAATTGACACTAGTAGTATTCCTCAGAGGCTTCTTTGATTTTCAAAAATATTTGGATATGCGAGGAGCCTGATACACTTTGAAGAAGCTCGTCAGGTGCGCTGGCCTGTTCTTCGAGGCTCTCACATAGGCCACCGCTTACTTGTAAAGGAGAAGTGTACATAAAAGTTAACGTAATTACCCTTGATTCTCTTCAGTCTGTCTGACACAAACCTGGATTGTGTATTAGATGTAAGGAATAATATGAAGCTTTCCAAGACTCGCGCTTAGCTTTTCGGCATGCCCACCTTGCTTTTTGCTCTGGTTTTTAAATGCAATCAGTTCGGAGAACTTGAGCATCTTCAAATATGCCCCATGCAGGATGTTGTTCTTTTCTAGTAGTTTGACATTCCTTTGTCCAGCAAAGCTTTTGCCGCTTGGGCACGTGACCGGAAGTTTGTGGGATATACCCGGTGGCTGAGCTTATTACGTTGTTCGTGATAAACGTATTTGATTTATCAAGCCCCAGTTCATAAAAACTGGAATTCGAGGTACATGCTTTTTCCTGAAAGAGGTTCCAGTTCGCCTCTGGCGATTTCCACCTGGGCGGACATGTGCTTAAATTAGTGAATGGCTGGTAAGGCTGTGGGGAAATGTTCACTGCGACGAGGGTAGCTCTCAACTGACAATTGGCGTTCTGGAACAAGGATGAGAGAAACTCAACTAAACAGAAAATCAATTGCTGAGGAGGGCTGTAAGATACTGTTGATGTATGTCGCAGTTCCTGTATTGAGAAGACACATTCGTCTTGAAGGTAGCACCCTTTCTATTATTTTGCCACGTCCATCAGTTTTCGTCCTGTCCCACAGAAAGTTACGGGCATTAAAATCTCCAAGTAAAAAAAGTCAGTGGTGGGAATTTATCTATTGTACTTCCTAGGGTGATCCGATCTACAACAGCCAACAGTATTAGGTATAAGGAACAAACAGTTTGAACGCTAGGAAGACATCTTTGAACAGCAACTCCCTCGAGTGTTGCTTTCAGTTCGAAATGCTTTCAAGACAGGGTTTTCGATGTAAGAATAGTAACACCTCCAGATGGACGTGCTCTATCAACCCGATTTGTATTAAACAAATTCCATCGTCTCAGTGTAAGTGCTTACTGGGGATTCATATAACCCTCCTCTCTCGCAAAACAGGCCACACCATACTCATCCACAACGTCACTGGCGTCGTCAAGATTCGTGAAAAGCCACCGACAATAATTACACTGCAGAATAACGCAGAAAAAGATTGCATTGTACAATATTTCATTGCACTGTACAGTGCACTTGTCAATCAGCATCATGGCGAAGAGTGTGCCATCTAAATAAGCTCGCGTTATTTCTTTTTTGGGGGCCTTATGGGCTGTCTCGGAAATTTTCCCGAGCAGCCGTCAATTCCTTTTGCCATATATTAGGGAGTGGGCCCCTCCCGAGGCATTACATTTTGCCTTTCCTTTAGACTGGGAGCTCGTACTCGCGAAACAACCTTGTGAGCTCGTATCATCATCACACTTCATGAAACCCATTTCCATGAGTGGCGATGACAGGAGTGGCGACATTGAAGGTGACGCCACAGAAGTAAGTGGAGTTGGGGGTGGATCTCCCACTCCATTGTTTTCCTCTGTATTCTGTAGGCAATTCTCCTCCGCTCGTTACTGGCGCCCCCTGTTCCGCGAGGATGAGAGCGAAGCTATTGCAGGACTGTGTGTGTGTGGCGCGTTTGCGGATGAGTGCGGCCTGTGTGGCGATGTTTGTAACCATTTTGGAACATTAAACCACAACTCCTTTCTACAGGGTGAGTGGAGAGCATTTAATGTCAAGTTTTAGAAGATAACATGTCAGAAGTGAGATAGACCCAGTAACGGAGTGACAACTCCCGGTAAGCAACGAAAATTCGAAGCGCGATGGCGGCAAGTGACGCTAACCCTAATCACAAAGAAGGACAAAGCAAGTCGTTGAGTGTGGTTAGTGCGACAGGTTCCGGCGAAAACGTCGATCAGAGCGACGTCGTCACCGTGCGTGAACTTTTGGGTGTGATTATGGAAAAGGACCGGCTAATGTCAGACCTGCTGCGACGATTGCCAACATCGACGCCAACAGGACCGGAAGCAACGCAAGATGTAACAACATTTCAGGTCATGCCTGATCTAAGCAAGAACTTTGTGAATTTCCAAGCCACCGAAGACGCGGCATCCGCCAAGGAGTGGTTGTAGAATTTGCGGAAAACGTCAACACTCCATAAGTGGCCCACAAGTTTTCTTCTTGGGACGGCGAAGTGTCATCTCACGGGAGCAGCAAAAGATTGGCTGCGGGCACATAACGCTGAAATTACGTCATGGAAAGACTTCGAAGATCGTTTTCGACGCACTTTCGTTAGCCAAACACGAGCAGCGGAACGATGGACGCGTATGCAGGAACGCGTCCAGAGAAGTGAACGCACTGCGGCCTACTTTCATTCTAAGGTACGCTTGTGCAACGAGGCGAATCTTGATTTCTGCGACACACGTGAACAAGTGATCACAGGCCTGCGTTCAAGACAACTTAGCACTATGCTATTAGGAAAAACGCACGACGACGAAGACGACCTCCTGCATGATATTCAGGAATTTGAAAGAATCGACCGAGAAAGACAAGATCGTTTTGGTGCAACGCGTGACAAAAAGACTGTGGTAAATGCATTGCATGCTACAGACACGGCTACGACAACTATAAGGAAGGCCATCGATGAACGTGACAACAAGGACAGACGACCTCCAGTCTCAAACGAAAAAGGTGAGCGTAAATGTTACAACTGTAACCAGTACGGACACATGACACGTGACTGCCCCCAACCGAAACGACCAATGAAGTGCCTGCGCTGTAATGGAATTGACCACACCCAACGTCACTGCAAGGAGGGAGTGATGACCGAGTGTACTGAGGCAAACACTGTGAGTCAACCAACGGATGAGACGAATCACGCTGGTGTTTTGCTAAAGGAGGTGATATTAAATGAAGAGTTCCCCCTCATCGGACTTGTTGACACAAGTAGCTCTGGCTGCCTCCTTCGCGCCTCGGCGGCAGCACGATGTGGTACAGAACTCATTCGGGAGTCAACGCCTCTGTATGGGTTTGGAAACAGCAGCGAGCCTGTGACTAAGAGCATAGGAAGGTGCAAGGCTAATATAGAGATAGACGGTGTTGTTGCAAGGGATATTCCCATTCTCGTGGTCCCAGATGAGGCCCAGACTGTGGACTTGCTAATCGGACGAACCTTTACTGAATTACCCTACCTAACGTATGCAAGGGTAGGAGGCTGTCTTCGGTTTTGACATCAGTATGATTGCCCATTTGGAACCGTTTGACGTTCAGCAGAAGCTACAGATGAGGGCAAAGGAAGAATCCAACCTACGGAAAGATAGAGTCAACTGGATTACGCTTACAACAGAGCAACGGGTTACTGGTCCCGTCGTCTACAGACACTGTGGACAGGATGTCCTGGTTGACATGACACTTGGTGAAGTAACGTTGCCCTTGTGTGCAGCGGGTGATCATGAGGCAATCATCAAGAAAGGACAACCCGTTGGACGCGCTGAACAGGTTTAAGTCTTCAAGGTGTACGCCATGGATCAACAGGAAGTCACTACCGTGCGATAACCTATCCTGATGACTGAGGTCAATGTTGGACCTACAGTCACAGAGCTACAACATACCGAATTGGTGGAAACATTGAACATGTTCCGGGAATGCTTCGCAATGACGCCAAGCGAGTTGGGGTGTACGTCCGTGAAAATGAACATCATCTAAGTTCCGGGGAGTACTCCAGTTTCTGTGCGACCCTATCGGACGAATGCTGAAGGACTAGAAACAATACGCAAGATCGTCAATGAGTGGAAGAACCTTGGATTGGTAACCGAAACAGATTCCTACTATGCCAGCCCTGTATTGGTAGTGGATAAAAAGAATGGGGAGAAACGACTCGTAGTCGACTATAGAAGACTGAATGCCCAAACGGTAAAGGAAAAGTACCCTTTACCAAACATAGATGACCAGTTTGAAGGACTCGCAGGAGCAATGCTCTATACGGTCCTGGATCTTGCTCATGGTTACCTGCAAGTGCCATTAACGGAAAGTGCAAAGCGAAAGACTGCATTCATTACACCCAATGAAACAGGGCAGTTCGAGAGGATGATGTTCGGCCTCACCAACGCACCAAGCGTCTTCCAACGCCTTATGAATAAAGTCTTAGGGCCCCTAAGAGGACAAGTAGTGATGTGTTATCTAGACGATGTTCTCATCCCAGCACAGGATTGGAGCGACATGATTCGATGATTACGGCAGGTTTTGCACGCTTTTAGGGATGCAAATTTGACCTTACGCCTCAGCAAGTGTTTTTTTGCCAAAGTCAGTGTGGAATACCTGGGTTTCCGTTTGACCAGTGGACAGATGCAGCCTGGGGAAGATAAGGTAAATGCTATCGCCCAGTTTCCAACGCCTAGGAACGTGCACGAAGTCAGGAGATTCTTAGGACTGAGCGTTTTTTTTCGGAAATTCATCCCCAAGTATGCTATGATTGTTGAACCATTAACGAGGTTGACAAGGAAAGATACGGACTTTGATTGGGGAGCTCAACAAGAGAGCTGCTTCCAATACCTAGAGGAAAGTCTGACGACAAAGCCCGTGCTGCAGCTTTTCGACCCTAAATCAGAGACTGAGCTGCATACCGACGCAAGTTCAAAATGGCTAGCAGGAATGTTGCTGCAACAAAAGGGGAATAAGTGGCACCTTGTCTATTGCGTGAGCAAGAAGACAACTGAGAGAGAGAGAGCAACTACCACTCAACAAGATCGGAACTCATGGCCATCGTTTGGTGTGTGGACAGATTGAGATCTCTACTGCTGGGCATCCACTTTACCGTAGTTACGGATTGCCATGTCTATCTATTGTCTACCTTAACGCACAACGAACACAGAAGCCCCAGATTGCAAGATGGTACGACCTGATACAGGGGTTTGATTTTTCCATCAAGCATCGACCGGGATCGCAGATGCTACATGTTGATTCTCTCAGCCGAGGCCCTGTAGATGAGCCAGTGGACACAATGGACTCTCTCCTTGAAGATTTGAGGTCTGTCTCTCCTGCGACCTTGCTGACCAGGTATTAGCCCTACAACGGGGAGATGAGAAGATATGCGAGCTATTGGCAATATTAGAGAAGCCAGAACACTGTCGTACCAGGGACGAGAAAGCAAGAGTGAGTGCTTACACCCTAAAGGATGGTCGACTGATGAAAGAATTTGAGCAAGACGGAGAGAAAACAAGCAAGTTTGTGTTGCCAAAGGCAATGCGAAAAGCAATAGTGATTCAGTGCCATGGCCAGCTGGGACATTTCTCGGTAGACAGAACTGTAGCAAAAATTCAGGAAGCATATTGGTTTCCTCGTATGCGTAACTATGTGCGGAAGCATATTTCCCAGTGTTTTGAATGTATTTTTAACAAACTTCCTGATGGGAAAAAAGAGGGACTCCTTCATCCCATTCCACCTGGAAAACGTCCTTTTGAAACTGTGCACCTGGACCATATGGGACCATTTGTGCCAAGCAGGAAACGCAATCTGCACCTTTTGGTCATTGGGGATAAGTTCGTAAGACTTTTTCCTACGCGAGACACATCATCTAGACATGTACTGAGTGCTCCGGAGGAATTTATCCTAGAGAGAGGGCTGCCAAAAACTCTTATCTCAGACAGGGGTAGTTGTCTTATCTCAAAAGCGTTTGAGGAATTTTGTAGGACACGAACTATTCGACATGTGCTGAATTCCTCACGGCATCCCCAGGCCAACGGACAAGTGGAGCGAGTGGACTGGACGGTACTACCAGTCATCACCACAGCAATGGAGGACCCTGAACACCGCGATTGGGATAAAAACCGCAAGCAGGAAGAGTGCAGCCTAAACAATGCTATAAACAAAACTACAGGGAAGACTCCTTTTGAACTTCTCCATGGCTACAAGCCAACCTTTTACGGGATTGCACTACGAGAGCTTGCGGCAGAAGGTGAGGTTACTTGGAGTGAACCAGGCGAGCTGAGGGCAAGAGCGCGACAGCGTCTGCTGGGCAACCAACCAAGACTCAGCCCAAGTATAGAGGACCCCTGGTCATTACCCAAGTTTTGCCTGCGGATACCTACAGAGTAGCGGAGCTCAATCCAAGTTCAGGTAGCTGTTTCGCAACTACAGCGCACGTCTCCCAACTAAAGAGTTGGTCGGCAACAACCAAGACAACTCATCTTGAAGACGATGCTGACTCTGAAGATTCTGATGAACCGCAAGAAGAGCTTCCTGCTGCTAGGAGGCCGGTTAGGCACCGTACACTACCGGCTCGGCTGCAAGATTATGTTGTGCTATAGTATGTACTTTTAACCGTTGTAAATGACATTTTAATTTTGTTTAGTTTTGTCTTTTGGACTTAACGAGGACGTTAAGACGAACAGGACGGCCGAATGTAGGCAATTCTCCTCCGCTCGTTACTGGCGCCCCCTGTTCCGCGAGGGTGAGAGCGAAGCTATTGCAGGACTGTGTGTGTGTGGCGCGTTTGCGGATGAGTGCGGCCTGTGTGGCGATGTTTGTAACCATTTTGGAACATTAAACCACAACTCCTTTATACAGCGTGAGTGGAGAGCATTTAATGTGAAGTTTTAGAAGATAACAATTCGGTAATGTGATTGCGTGTACTTGAACCTGCGTGTGTCTGATGACCAGGTGTGGCATTCCTTTGACTGTTGCGGCAAAATATTTCTGAAAGAAATATGGTGATACATTTTTTTCTTGTTTCCGGATAACTGATGCTTTGCATGACCTTGACATATAGAATCTCCTTCTTATATGTCCACTTTGGACAGGATCTGCAGTATGAGGGCTGTTCACCGGTGCAATTGGTCCAGCAGTTAGCCCACTTCCTTTGTGTTGTGGGGAGCCTCACCATCACTTGCACAACAGCGAGGACCCTAGCATGGACCCTGGCATCCATGTCCGTGCGTCCGCATGTCGGTATCGATTGCAACGAAAACAGGGCATGACATTCGCAATACAGGGCCACACATCCGCAGGGATACACTGTTAAAAAAGACCGTAAATTTACGGAATGGCGCCCGCGGAACCAGAGCTTCTCTTTTTCATTGCTGCTCCAATTCCGTAGCGGCACATGAACCGTTGCTATCCCGTCGTCTTTTCCGGGAATGAGTAGAACAATATCGCCGAAAATGAAATATTTTGTTCAGACCACGTCACGATTACACTAGCAGAAATATGGAAGACGATACATCGCTTCAGCGAAGCACATATTTACCGTTTTTAAGCGATCCAACAGTAATATCGCAGTATTCGGGCGTAACTTTTTGCTCGGATGAATGTGGAAGCTCAAGGACGCCGGCGTCTCGCCGTCAGCGAGTGCACAGCGCGGAGCAATACAGCATTGTCACCTGAGCCGCTAACTGGAAGCCCGCGAAATTCTTTCCTCGTAGACGCATGAGACGCCCCGTGAAGTTTTAAGTGTTTGGAAGTGCATCTACTGTTTGGTCTTTGGCCGACTGTACCCTCGCAAAGCAAAGGTGAGTTGAAAATCTGTTTCGTTGTTCCACTACTATACCAAGTCAAATACGAGCACCACTTGTAAGCATGGTTGCAAAAATTGTTTCGTTGCATACGCGTCTCAGCAACGGTGTGCAACAGCAGGAAAGCAGTGTCTGTGTGTGTCACTGTGTGTAGATCATGAGTAGAAACGTAAAGAGTTGCCTAACGTTCAGTCGTGCAGGGGGAGGCTACTGAAATATTTTGTGTTTTGCTGTGATCTCGCACTAAAAATTGATAAATGTTGTGACTCTATTTCCCCACTTGGAGCTGGAGTAAACAGAATTCCTCTGTTGTGAAAGGTTCACCTGAAAGTGTCCCAATTTCCAAAGTGGATATCATTCCGATATGGCCTGTTATACTTTCCACTGAAATCTGTTGCATTTGCACTATAGGAAAGCTTCCTGTCTGCAAAATTCCGATCCTCTACACTTTGCATTTCATCAAAGAGGTCATATTTCACAGTCTTTCCAAACAAATGTACCTTTCACTAGTCAAAGCGGCGTCAAAATTTTCACCAGTAGCGGTTTCATGCTCGCACAGCTGAAGGCTGTTTATAAATGGATCCCTTTTTTGCACTCTCTTGGTAGGTGATATACGGGTGCACTTTGTTCCTGCAGAAATTTTCTTCTCATCGAGCTCTTTTCGACCATCTGCTATCACATGAAGATTTTGGAAGTGCATGGTGTTCCTTGTGCCATAGAGGGACGTAATGCTGCTTCCAAGAACACCAATTATTTGTTTCTAGGTGTATTTAATGGATGAGTTATCACTTCGCTCTATGGTTGCTGGTGCTGAGAAATGCCTCGATGATATTTTCATTGTTAAAGATTGACTGTGGAAACAAGGTATAGTGCATACATCTCTGGATGCCACTTCGCACTCTTGCTTGGGGCTTTAAGCGCCATTTTTTGTTTTCCTTTCCTGTTTAGATCAGCCAACATGTGTGAGTGCACCTTCACCAATCCCACAAATGCCTCTGCTCTCACGAATTTATTACCCTTGGGAGAGCCTCAGCAAGACAGTACTTGATACATTGGAAGCAGACAATGTTCTGCTTCCCTCTCAACGACAGGAAGGGGCAAACATGGCAGCGTCATGGCCCTGCATATCCATTGAAGGTGGGAGGCACTCCTGAATTTATTCACAGGTATATTTGTTGTCAGCATCGCTTACCTGGATAGAGTACAGCAGATGTAAAAAAAATGTTGTGACATGCATTGAAATGTTGTAGGAAAACATCACATACTGCTAAAATATAGCATTTAGAAAGTCAGGTGATGTAGTAGAGTAACAAAAAACTGGTTTGGAAGTATAGATGTTGCTGAAAGCTTAGATTAGCTGCGGCCTGTCTTGCAAGAACCTTCCTTATATTATACTACATATTTACTCGGCTGGTACGATACATACTGCAGTAAATGCAGCAGGCGGTATAACACATACGTATAGCAGAGGCCATATCAACTTCTAACCTTTCAGAGACATTCATGTGCTTCACATATGGTGGTGTCTCTGCCATGCTGAACTTTGCTCATAAGCATGTTTCACGGGTGAAAAAAAATCCCATCTATGTGCTCAAAAATGTATTGTGTCACTTGCAGTGGCGGACGTGTAGTGTTCGTCATAAACTTATTTGGAATAGTTGGACTTGTCTCAAACGCTTACGCCGCTGAGCTGTAAAAGTAAAAATGACTCGCATTCGATATGTTAAGGCAGCATCTTAACGGAAGGTGTTTCGTGACATGCGGAAAGCGAGTTTTGGAGCAGCTCTCCTCATCATGGATGGGGGTTCAATATTGTGGGAATCGATGTTCTGAGGCTGGAACACATAGAAAGGACACATGCGTACAAAGTCTCATGTGCCTAAGAAGTGCGAGGGAGATCGTAAGACAAGCCTTCATCGTCAGTGTAGTTTTTATTTTTAACCATTTTCAGTTATTATGGCAGCCATTTTTTAGTACTTTATTCATACCACTTGCACTTACTTAACCAGATATTTTTCGAAAGTACAGTGCCAGATGCCGTCCCACATCCATGTTCGGCACTGCTTTATATAAACACCGCTGAAAAACAGAAAAAAAAAATTAATGAGGCACAAACAGATAGGATACCACACAAGCTGGCAAGCTTGCAGACAAGGTGAGTGACGACTGAAGCCCGAGCAGCGGGACAAAACCAACAATAGCTATTTTGTTGTTGTTGATGAGTGATGATTTGGGTATTTTTGGCGCATTGACAACTATGGTCATAACGTGCCGGTGCAATGATTAGAATGGACTTGTTAAAAGAAAACACCATGTTGAGTCAAAACATCTCATGAATTCATAAAACCCATCATTCTAAAACTACAAAATGTTTTACGAGTTCAGATGTCCTTCAACAAATTAAATTCTGCGCAAAAGGGGAAGATAGCTTCGTCACCCAACAAGAGCGCCGCAGTGCAGTGATAAAGGTATTTGTAAAACGCCTGAAATTATTTTGACGACGTTTGTTACGAGTAAATGTAAAATGGACAGAGGATCGCTACAATGAGTACATTCAGATGGTTCCTCCCCTCGAAGCAGGCACCGGTCGGCCTAAATTTTAAGGCGGATTCTTAGGCGTTATTGTACCAGACACTGCGGCCGACCGTATAGGTACTAGGTGCAACACTGAATATTGGGCTTTGCTCTCTGCACTTTATTTTCCGTCTGCCGTTCCCAAAATTCTTGCCATTTTAGGTTGACCGCTTTATTCACGGCTTACCTATGACCCTCATAGGGCATTCCAAAAGGAGTGATGTCAGCAGAAAGGGTCGCTGCAGCAACAGCCCGATCTGCACTCTCGTTACCATGTATACCAGTGTGACTTGCAGTGTTGTGCGTAGCGGCGTTACTTGTAGCGGCACTACTGTAATCGCTACATTTTTCAGTAGCGGAGGTGTAACTCCGCTACATCTGTTATTTGTAGGACAAAGTAATTTCCGCTACAATTTTGAGTAGCGGAACAGCCTCCGCTACCGCTACTTTTGAGGGAGAAACTAAAATAAATTAGACGCTAGAGTACGTCTAGTGAACTCGCTGTCAGATCATGTAAGGCAGATCAGCAAGTCGAGTCGCGTCGTCGTTCAGCCCTGAATCTGGCTGGCGTATATATGGCACGTATTCATAAGCCATCGGCGAGAAAGTAGCGGAAGGGTAATTGCGCCCCATTTTTTGGTAGCTGTAGCGGTATCGCGCCACATTCGTAGATTTGTAGCGCCGCTAGTATCGCGCTACTTTTAAATAGGGTAGCGGGTAGCAGTATTTCGATACCTAAATTGAGTAGCGGGCACAACACTGGTGACTTGGCACCCAACAGAACTCCATGTGATAATACCTGTTGAGCACCACGCTAACCAAATATGGTGCTCCTTGTACCAGTTTTTTTTCTCTGTTTTGTGTACATTACATATGGCCTGCAGACTGGAGGGAGAAAGATTGTATATATTATGGAGGATTTTAGATGAGTTTGTAATATGAAATTTAAAGCTAAGATCACTGCGTAAACCGCTACTGCAAATACTGATGCCACATTCTTCAGCCAAAGAGATTGTGTACATGTACCTGAGGCCGTAGCACATGGTACTGCAGTACTGGAGTTTGAGCCGTCCGTATATATGTTTCGATGTGTCCTGTAAAGCTTGGTTTGGTATCTTTAAATTCCTGCTGCAATACTTGCATAGGGGTTTCACGCTTGTCGTTTAATAATGAGCAATTGTACTCTGGTGAAGACTGCCGCAGAAGAATCCACGCAGGAGAACTTTCGGTTTTGAGGGCGTACATTGCCCCAAGGTAAAGTCGACGCCTTTCTAGAGACCACTCTTTAGCTTGGGCGTAAAGGCTTTCAACCGGAGAGGTTCTGAGAGCACCTAATATCAGCCATAGCCCTTGATTGTGTACCGAGTGACGACCTGAACAGTGCACAATGCTCACATAATTGAGTGTTGAGTGGATTGTTTGTAGTGTATACCGTGTGCAGCGTTTTCCTATCTGCTTCCCAAGACCTGTGTGCCATAATTTTATTAAATTTAGAGATTTCATACATTTAAGCTTCAAGCGTTTTACGTAATGCAGAAATGTGAGCTTTTTGTCGAATACGATACCAAGGAATTTGTGTACAAACTGAACAGGAAGATCGTGGGTATCGAGTTTTATGGTCGGTGGCGGAAACACTGCCCTAACTCTAGAGAACTGGACGGGGACTGTCCTCTCTGGTGAAACTTTAAACACGTTATTCAAGAAAAGGCCAAGAGACCGGTTCGACGCTTACTATCTCGTCAGTGTACCAATGGCATCCCCAGACAACACAACCAATCGTAAAGTTCCACGCTTTATAAAGCACACACACTTTCCCATCATCGTTCTTGTCTTCTACGAATCCGATTCAAAAAAGACGAAATCAATCCGCAACCCCGGTCTTGGAAAACCATTTCACCAGTCTATTGACTGCTAGTTGCACTTGTCGCTCAACTATTATTCGGGTTGTGGAGCTACAAGGTAACCGAATATCATCCACATACAAAATGTACTTTATGGATGGTTGGACGGCAATAGGTACAGAATTGATCTTGAGCAGAAGTAGTGTGACGCTCAAAACAGACCCCTGTGGCACGCTATGCTCTTGCAAAGATGGGCATGACAGAGTTGTTCCAAATGTTCTATCTCCGAGGAAATCCGCAATACGTATAAGAAGACAAAGCAGTGGAGACCTAACCGTATACCATGCCACAAAATAATATCCTAGGCTTTTCCTCGATCGAAAAATCAGACAGACAGTGGCGTTTTTGCACAAATGCCTCACGGGTGGTCCCCTGTAGACGTATCAAACGATCCATCGTCGAACGTCCGGATCGAAAACAACATGCAACATAGCTAGACATTGGCTCCCTTCCAGGAAATGGACCAGCCAGTCATTAACCATTCTCTCTAACGTGTTGCCAAGGCAGCTCGTAAGAACTACGGGTCTGTAACTGCTTGGATTTGAAGCATCCTTTCTAGGTTTCAGGAACGGAATAACTGTAGCCGTTTTCCAGATTCCGACTAATAATGGACTAATAGACACGTGCTGGGTACCGTACCATACGTGTCTACTAATCGGAAGAAACATTATGGCAGGATCTGTAGATTTCAAACCCGCTGATTCCAGACAAGTATGGGCTTGTACAGGATCGTGCACGTCAGCCAATCTCTATTGACGATTCCAAAGACTCCCCGTGGAATGCCATGGACGCGAGAAGTGGGAGCCTCTCTTTCGGCGTACTCGAATCGGGGGTAGAGACACCCGGAGCGTCCAATAAACAGCGAAAATAGATCTACAGTGCTACGTTCCTTGCTCACTGATACCCCTTCCGGCCTTCTGCTGATGCGATGCACAGCTAAGACATATTGGCTTAGTTTGTAACTATAGTAACATTGGAAGGGGCAACTGCAGCTGTGAGGACTTCTCCTCTTAAACGCGAATGGAATGGAAAATATTCGAATTCGTTGCTAACGTTATACGAGTTGTTCACTATGAGGAGGGCTGCATGGCGCTATTGTGTCTCCATTAAAACACTACACTTCGCGCAAATAACCTCCGATACCTATTATGTGCATGTTGCCCACTAATCAAAAAGCATGATACTAGTTATAAAAATAGTACACTTTCTCCTAAGGGGTGCAATTTTCCAACATAGTAAGTCCGTCTTTGGCTACCGAGCCCACGCTTTGGAGGCCGTCCTGTCGGCGCTGAGCAGAAAGTATGTCCACACAGCAAATGTCATCCACACGGGCGCTTGTCGTCTGCTTTCACGTATCGCAGTGACGCGAGAGAGAAAAAAAAGGTTGGGGTCTCACGCTCCTGGTGCGCGAGTGACGCTTGTAGCGAGTTCAGTGAGTGCTGACCCAAAACATTCGCACTCCGGGGTGCCTACTTAAGAACCAGTTGGTGTATAATGAGTCACCCCTTGTCTGTGGGCGCTGAAGACATTGCTTCTTGTGCTGCTGATGTTGATTGGGTACACTATAAGAAAAAAAAGGAGTAAAACGGGGAGTAATTGCAGCTTCTACTCCCCTTGATTGCAGTTACTCCCCATTTTAGTCCCCTAACCCGATATTTAGTCCCGACATTTACTCCCCAGGACTGCAAATTGTCACTGAACTTCGCGAATGGTCTCCGGAATGCAACAGCCTACGTATAAATGTGCCCTGGGTCAATTTCAACGGCATAAGGCTGTATAACCCAGGCAACGTAGCAATTTTCCAGCCACACAGAGTAAGAAACAGTGAGCGCAACTTTCTTCGCAAATTGTGCCCTATGTATTGCGCAATATTTTATATCACTCGATATATCACGGTTGACGGTTTGCTTCAAAGTATTTTCATGCATGCACACGAATTATGTACCCGGGATTCTTACAACACCTCGTCAAATGCAGTCTCCGCTCTGTGACATTCATTTACTCCCGTGCATTTACTCCCGTGCATTTACTCCCGAAAGGGACTATTTTTGTGGCAATGCATTTAGTCCCCGAAAGGAGTAAAAGTACTCATTTTTTTTCTTAGAGTGTATTTATGGAACACAAACTGCCCACATTTCCAGTAAATTACAGGCAATATTTCATAGAGGCCCCAATCACCGTCATCTCAACAGTATCGTCACACTGATCATGATGTGGAGATGCGATCTAGACCTGTTGGTGCTGATTCACATTTGTTGTCCTTGGCCAACGACAGGAATGACGCACAGAGCAAGATGAATGCCCCACTATGAACAATGTTTATTTGCACTCGCACATGCAATCTTCGTTTGCTTCTAGCATTCGTGCGCCCGCTCCCCTCTGATCTGTCATTTGTGTCGTCTACCTCTCGAAGAACTAAACTACAATGCTTTGCTGGATTACATTTCTTAATTGGCACGCAGGGAAAACTTGGCAGCATCACTCATTACTACACGCTGTACATTAAACGTAAAAATCTTCGCTGCATTGACACAGTGTTTATTCGCTGTACTTACTGCACCTTCTACAAGCAGATTCCTGTCATGTTCATCGAATTCCGCAGCTGTCGTCTGTAACAAAAAATCTGTGGTCAATTACTTCATGTTATGCGCACACACAGATCCATTGGGTATGCAGGAATCAAGCTATAGCACAGCCAACGGTGGATCGACTCGGCGTTTTGGTCTCTCATTTCTGTGGGATATCGATAAGATGAACTTCTCCGATTTACATTAGAAGCCGACCGTCATATGCGTAGAAGCAGAAGAGAGCAAAAACGTGTTGCTTCACTGTACTAGCTCTATGACTTAAATAGACCTTTCATGGACCATGCACCCATTCGTGCTGCCTTGGGTTGAATGGATGCTCGTCCGTTGAGTTTGAGTAACTTTACGACTGCGCATGGATTATGCAACCGGGACCAGCGTTTGGACATTTGAATTGACCACTTGGACACATTGACTGCACACAAACTATCTCGAATGTCACGACCCATGTGCAATGTTTGTATGTCTTTCCATCTTTATCATTCCTGCACACACACGTACATGTGCAAGCACTAAACAGGACCCGTATACAGAATATTGAACTTGGTCCTGCTTCTATACTTTTTGCATGAGCTAGATATACCAGTATATGCACCTGGCAAATGAAACTCAGTTGAGCATATTGCAATCTACTGACCGTCGCAGGAGTTTACGGAACGCATACTCCACATGTGCCACTGGATTGGCCAATGGAAAATGGTCCTTTCTCTCACTCTCACGCGTCTCCTGTCATTTCCCGTCAGACGTGACATTTTGTCGTCATTATTGTGTCTCTCGTGTCAGAAAGTATGTTTCGACATGCGTGAGAAAAAAACAATTCCCTCCCAGCTCGTACAACATTAACCTGTTTTGCGACGTTGATACGAACTACGATTTTAATTGTGAGCACGTTCGTGTCTACCTCACATGATCATGTTCAAACGGCCACTGGTGTTGCAGTCGGGAAAAAAAGCGTGCCCCCTCACGCTCTAATGTCGTGTTATGATGGCCAGTCATCTAGTATCGTTCTCGGGCTCTCACTAGACGTCGTGGGAGCAGCTTTGTATGCAGGGTGTCCCAGAAAACATGTCATTGAATTATACTAAAGAACTATATCACCTAGAGTAATGCGTTGAACGACATTCGTTCTTACTGGGTTTTTGTCCCCCCCCCCGCCCTGATGTGAATGTCGTGTAATTATGTAAATTTTTGCGAGCTTAAGTCGGGATTAAGTCGTATATATATATATATACAGGGTGTCCCAGAAAACGTGTCATTGAATTATAATAAAAAAACTACGCCACCTAGAGTCATGCGGTCGATGGCATTTGTTCTTACTGGTTTTTGCCACCTCCTCATGTGAATGTCGTGTAACGTAAGTTTAATTATGTAAATTTTTGCGAGCTTAAGTCGGAAATTTGCCTAGTAAAGGTCACTTTTTTACCCCACCAATGTGAAGAGCGTGTTTAATTTAGTCAAATTAATGATAATTGACAGGGATATTCAGGAACTATCCCATCGGAAAAAATAGCCGAACATCATGCTCTACGGAGGTCGCACAGAATAGCGCACGATGAATTTTTCAGCGCAATCTTTGTCAGTCCGACGAAAGGATGTTGGAAACCCAGCCCTCCCCGACATCGCAGAAAGAGATAAAGCAGGCACGGCTTATCACGTCCGACTTTCGCTGGGATAATGCTTTCCCTCTCCTAATTTTAGGAGCTGTTACTTTTTCTACTATCACTTTGTGAGCTGGCTTCGGAACCTCCTTTCGTCGCACTGAGAGCGATTGCGCTCAAAAACTCATCGCGCGTTTGGTCCGATGCTCCGAAAAGCATGATATTCGGCTATTTTATCCGATGGGATAGCTCGTGAATATCACTGTGAATTATTATGAATTTGAGTGAATTCGGCACGCTCTTCATATTGGTGGGGTAAAAAAGTTACCTGTACTTGGCAAATTTTCGAGTTCAGTTCGCAAATATTTACATAATTAAACTTGAAGTACATGACATTCACATTACGAGGTGGCGATAACCTAACAAGAACAAATGCTCTTGACCGCATGATTCTAGGTGGCGTAGTTTTTTTATTATAATTCAATGACACGTTTTCTGGGACACCCTGTATATATATATATACAGGGTGTCCACGCTAAGTGTGAACAGATTTTTAAAAAATATATCAATCACTTTTTTTGAGATGAAATCAATTGCAATATAGCATATGCTGAAGGGCACTCCCTAGGGGGGCATTAACAGACTCCTAAGGCAATGTCTTAATTAACTTTCAATAATTAACTTTTTAATGATGAAAGCTACGAAGTTGCTCCAATGAGAACATCTGATCTCTTCGGTCACCAGATACCAAAACCGTTTTCAGAACAAAAATCCGTTCGGTAGATCGTCCGCAAAAAATTCGTGAAGGAACGCCATTTTTTCTTTATTTGGTTTATTGCGCATCTTCAAAGAAGCGGCTTTCCTTTACCCCCAGTGTGAGAGCGTGAAAGAGCACAGTGCCGCCTCATGCGTCGAAGATTAGCTTTTACTTGCGGAAACAAAACAAAAACACAAATCTATCGGATGACTCTATCGCGACTGCCCTTATCTTGGGCTGCATTTTCTGTTTTCTTTTAATCTTTTTCCAGGTCGCAAGAGGCGATTTTGTGCTCTTTCATCCTCTTATATTGGGGGCGAAGGAAAGACGCGTCTCTAGAGATGCGCAATGAATAAAATAAAGAAAAAAATGGCGTTCCTTCACGAATTTTTTGCGGACGATCTCTCGAACGGATTTTTGTTCTAAAAACAGCTTTGGTATCTGGTGACCGAAGAGATCAGATGTTCTCATTGGAGCAACTTCGTAGCTTTTATAATTAAAAAGTTAATTATTGAAAGTTAATTAAGACATTGCCTTAGGAGTCTGTTAATGCCCCCCTAGGAAGTGCCCTTCATCATATGCTATATTGCAATTGATTTCATGTCGGAAAAAGTGATTGATATATTTTTAAAAAGTCTGTTCATACTTAGCGTGGACACCCTGCATATACAGGGTGGGTGCAGATAAAGTAGCCCCGCATTTTTGCATTTTTGTCCGGTGCTGCATGCTTAGCGCATGAACTTCCGGTGGCGGACACATTTATCAGATAAAAACTAGCAAAAAAATTTTGGTCAACTAAAAGTAACAAAAAGTTATCAATGCAAAGGTTGCACTCCGTGCATCCCGATTTTCCTATGCAGAAGGCAGTATGGCGGTCATGGCACAGTTGCCAGATCTCGTTTTGTTTGTGTGTCGGTGGCACCGCTAGCGGTAGGGTGATGCTACTGTGCTACACTGCAATTTCCCATTGGAAATACACGGAGCGAAGTTAACGTTGCTAACGATTTTATTGCGCAGAGTTTGGTTACTACGATTCTTTTCTCGATTTGCTACTGCATAAACGCGCTGTCCTGCGCCGCCGGAAGTTTGTACGGTATGCAGGGAACGCGCTATGTGCGAAAATGTAGGACTACTCTATCTGCGCACTCTCTCTCTCTCTCTCTCTCTCTCTATATATATATATATATATATATATATATATATAAGTTCAAAAAAAAAAGACGCGGGAACAGCTGTTATGGAAGTTCAGTGGCACTGTCGAAACGTCGACGCCTTGCCCATTTTACTTTTTAACGTCTCCCTATGTAATAAACTAGTGTTTGTAACTTCCCTAAAATCTGTTTCGCGTCTTCTTCTTTTTTTTATGAACTTCTGTAAAACTTCGTGGCCGTTTGATAATCCTTTTACCTATATACAGGGTGTTCAAAATTAAGCTTTCACTAGCACTTTATAAATAGGCGAACAAAAGGAAAACTGGTGCTATTTTTCTGTTCCTCGAGTAAGAAACAGGTGATACATAATTAGCAGCACCTGTTTTTTACACAAGTAGCGTAAAGTTATCATCCGGCTTCCTGTCATCGCTGTGTTTGCGTAACGCTCGTGAAAGCTTAATTTTGAACACCCTGTATATTCCGGCCCCTGTATATTCACCACCCTGTATATTCAAGAGCGGTAGGGATTGTGAAATGAATGTATCTTTTTAATACATCAATTCAATCCGGCCCTAAACGAACAACCGGGATCGCTGTCCACTGTGAAGATCATGAAGAAATAATAACGCCTGCAACACCATAGGAAGCTACACACGTTTACGCGACGCAAACCAGTCTTTTCCACACAAATGCTTCTTAGGGAAAGCCCCCCGCCCCCCCCCAAATCCCCCACCCACGTGCGAAACACACTCGACAGGACCCCGCACACAGAATCTATGACCTCCCTTCGGCATCCTCAACGCACTGTCATTTCCCTTCCCCCAAGCTGTCGAAGCACACGAAAGTGAGTGTTTCCAACTGTTTGACCAGCTCATTATATCTTTTCACTTTGAAAAGAAAGGTCCACCGTTCGAAACGTCTTGCCTATGCAATTTCACAAAGAATTAAGTGATGTCATCTCAAGGTATTCCTAGTGGTGCTCTGTGCGAACTTATTCTGTTTATTAATACGGCGCCGTCTGAATCATCAAGACACTCGAGAATGCGTATACAGGGTGTCCTCCTGGGGAGTGCCCTTCAGCATGTGCAAAAGTGCAATTGATTTAATCTCCGAAAAAGTGATAGATATGTGTTTTTTTTAATATGGTCACATTTAGCTGGCCACACCCTGTATATACATATATGTTGGTCGGATCATCACGTGAGATGAAACGTGGTTGTTCCATTTCACTCCTGAGTCTAAACGCGCATCAGAACAGTGGAAGCATCCGGGGTTGCCAGCTTCCAAGAAGCTGCGAAGCACCCCGTCTGCGGGTAAGGTCATGACCACGGTTTTCAGGGACAAGGCTGGCGTTGTTCATGTTGATTTTCTGCCTAACGGTACCCCCTTCAATGCTGTATATTACTGCCAGGTTCTCAGGGATGTGCATAAGGCGCTGAAGCCAGAGCGGCCGGGCCTCATCACCAAAGGAATCCTCCTCCTACAGGACGATGCACGCCCCCATACCGCGTACCTCACGACATGCACCTTACAGGAACTTGGCTGGGAGTTGCTGCCACATCTCCCTTACAGTCCAGAACTCGCCCCCCAGTGATTTCCATCTCTGCTGGCCACTGAAGGCGATCCTTGGAGTCTGCCACGGCAGCTGCGACGACGAGGTCAAGAATGCGGTCCGACCATGGCTGCTACGTGCCGGTAAGGATTTCTATGCTTCTGGCATCCAAGCTCTCGTGAAACGCTGGGACGAGTGCATTAGTGCAGCTGGAGATTATGTTGAAAAACAAAACTAATTTCTCGCCTGTAAGTTCATTTTACCTTTGTAAAAAAAACGAAAGGTCCCGTTTTGACATGAACGCCCCTCCCATATGTAAGAAACACTTACGCAGCACCTGGTGCAATGCATCACCACGGAGTACATTATTACCTGTCCCTTGCTTTCCCTAAAAACAGTGGTCGCTGCATGCCAAGGTACAAGAAACAGAAGATGACACTACAGAAATACAGTTAAGAGGTGGGGACCCGATACTCACCGAGTTTGTTAAGTAAAGACTGATCATGCACTCTGCGTACTGCGTGATAAAATCAACTGTCACAATATGGTCCAACAAAAAGGAAAAAATAACCACTATTGAGCTGCGAAGTAGTGCAGTATGGACGAAAACCGAGAAAAGGCGGACACAAGACTAGCCCTAATGCTGTGACTACGCTCTGCATGCCCCTCTCTCAGTTTTTATGGTAGTGTCCCAGGGCTTATACTTCTAATTTCTGCTCCTCCTAACATTTTTTTTTCGTGATAAAGCTGACCGCACATTGTCTCCACACATATATACTTTATATATCTTCACCACACACATATACTTTGTATATCTTTCCTTCTCAACGTTTTTTTTACGAAGCGTCGTGTCTATTTTGATACTTCATGAGCCGTGTTACCTTTCACTTCACCTCATTCATCAAGCCATTCGGCTTTTTACTCTGAGTTCCATTTCCGTTTCTTTTAAAATGAACAAATAGAAATTGAAATTGACTTATCCTTCCGAATCATTCCAGTTTTAAACAGCAGGTGTTACCTTTGGGATATCCTCTCCAACCTTCTCGACGCAGAGATAACCGTTGTCACATGCAAAATCTATCAGCTGGAAAATAAAGAAGCGCACTGATTTATGTCATACACACACAGTTCTATATTCACCGGTTATTCCAACGACGGAACAAGACAAAGAGCAACTCCTCTAAGGCGCTCCCCTCCTTGATGAGAGTAATCAATATGAGAGTAATTTCTCACTTTTCGGCCCTCTTACGGCACTAGCATAGGGACCTTTAGCGAGTTGTTTGTGCCCGAAACGAACGATTGATTCTGCCGATTCGAAAAACGAATGGGAAGCGAACTACAGAGACTTTTAACAAATCGGAAAAATCGTTCATCTCCAAATGGATTCCTGATGGACTTGAGTAAGAACTGGACCATTGGTATCTTTCCTAAACATGACATATCGCGGTGCGCTTTCAGGCCTTCCCTTTGCGGAAGGCTGCTCTTCAGGAGGAGTACGCCTGTCACCGTCTTGTCAACGCTCTGCCAAGCACACTCGGGCACTGTTGGGAGACTTAATCACACGTTGATGAATCACGGTGATATTAGAGGGAGTTTTGCTTTAAAAAAGGTTCATCACCCGTGTGCGAGCCTCTCTAGATCGTTACACCAAACAGGGAACGGCACGGGGATGACCATTTTGCGTAGCTCTAATGCGCTTTGCACATACAAGCTTTCTCACACGGTCTACATGCTCTTACGCCACAACTGCTCGCCGATTCGTGTGAAATGCTCTAATGAATACGTCGTTACATACAACAACTTACAGCAGAATATATGCGCACGTACGTCGTCGGCACCAGTAAACATCTCGCAAACCCACTGCTGCTCCGCTACGGTAAACAACAGCCGCCATCTTGCTGCGCGATGTCAATCGGTCGTGCTCGCGGAATAAAACGAAGCGACTCAACGCGAGTGGGTCGTTCGTACGAAACCACGCTCCCCACGACTCCTTCCCTGATTCATAATGCGCATGCGCGACCCTCGCGGTTGTTTCGTTCATGCGAGAGCGACTCAGAAAAGCTCAACAGCAAGAACAACAGCAACAACTTTGTTACGAGATGAATGGGGAGTTTCATAGTCAGGGGCGATACAAGGTATATTTAAACAGGTAGCGTAACTCCCATAGGCCCCTGTGTCTTCAGAATGACGCCATGATAGAGACGGTCAGCGCCATCCATCCGTTGCGCGGACTACTACGATTGTAAATAAATGACGTCAGAGACGACGTCACTAGTATGAATAATAAGTACTGCATAATTATCCATGGACGTTTACATTGGCCCGGCCCACTTCGCTTGCCTTGTATTCCCTTTTCCGCGCCCAGTCAACAATACCAGACGAGAACACAGAAAAATAAAGCATATCAGATTTAATGAATCATATCAATTCCAAATACACAGTTATCACAGATTTTGACAACTCCAAACAGAAACGCATCGTGATGACCATAGAGAAATTAGGAAGGCTGACATAAGGCCCATTTCTCACCTAGAGCTATACGTATACCTAGTGATTAGACGTTTGCATTTATTCAGTAAGTGGCCGTTATAGGTCCATTGCAACAAAACACGACATCGTTGGTACACAGTTGGTTCCTGCTAACACTCACACCATCATGGCCGCTCGTCCCATGACGAAATCTTTTTTTCGCGGGCCCAGCAACATGGGATCATTGTATTCATCTGTTCACTCGTGTTAATCTTGGTTTACAGCACGGAGATGTGAACGTCGCTTCCTGTTTAACCCAAAGAGTGTACGAACTCCGTATTACAATGCACGGACACACGGTACGGATACAGAGACGCACGGATAAACAGACCCAACTGTGACACATGCGCAAAGGAGCAGGATACGGAAATGTACTGGAGTGGTAGATGATCTCGTATATGTGCACGAGCGGGCAACAGAAAGCTTTTTCTACATTGAAATTATGAATAACCTATTAGTACACACACAAGCCACGCCACGCGTTGTAAAGTTTTTCTGTTTACAACCGTGCCTCTACTGTCAACACCCAGGATCGCTCGCGCCTCTTGCTGGTGGCCTTGCCGATGGGTCTGATTTGGTATTTTCGCTTGTTTTCGCTACCAGTTTAGATATACCTTGGGCGATACTCAACCCCACTGCTGAAACAGCCTATTAAAAATGTCAACGATTTTTAGCTGTACAATGTGTTGTACATTATTTGCCCGTTTTTATTAGATATTGTGTATGCTTTTAACTGCTGACACTTTTAACACTGGTTATACTGTTTAATAGTCACAAAACCTAGTATATTTGAAATCAGCAGTTTTGAACGCAAATTCATTGCACAAGCCTTTTCCTTCTACAGATTCCGCGAATCCGTCGCTCATGTCATTTCTGATAGAGTAAACGCCGCACTTATGCAACCTCGTACTGCTTTCAAGTACTGCAAATTTGAGACGGAAACTTCGGGAAAAGTCACATTTGCGGATCTCACAGCCTACACTCACCTTATTAAATGTACTGGAATCGGGCGTCTTGTGGAGGTCCTTGACTATTCGGGAACAGACCTTAAATATATGATTCGTAGAACGTCCAATGGCCGTTGCCATAAACATCGCTGTCAGAGAAAAGAGAAAGGATCAGAGAATGTATGTCCGCGTCGGTCCAGTTTGCTCTTCACGACTCATAACTGGATAGAGACTGCAGCTTAAAAAAAAGTGAGCAAAACAAAAATAACGCAATAAAATACTATCTTGGTGATTACAAAGATGAAGTTGAAGAGGTATATTCCAGGGCTCTTGTTCTATTTTGTTCTGGCTGGGCTACAGTTGGGGGCCACCAAAGTGACTGGAGGGAGGAAATACAGGACGCCTCATGCTAGATTTCGGGCACCGCGGGCTCGTCAAGCCGTTGCAGACACAAGGACACATCCTTGCCTTCATGCGTGTCACCATAACGCGAACAGCTGAGTAGGCAGTACACTTCTTAATGGAGTAATTATATGCAAAAAAGAACCTGCTCTCAAATGTGTCTCAAAGTATGTGTCTCAATTGGTGCAGTTCAAACAGAATCGTTTCACAGAACGCTAGGGCTTGGAAGAGAAGAACAATGAAACAGAGCCTTCCTTGACGGCAACAAATGGGATCCCCAGAAGGCAAAGGTTGGCGGCACCCAATGAGACATCAAGAGGAGCGCGCGCATTCTTATCGTGGGTATGTCAATATGGAACGGTTCTGATCGTAGTGTTCTCAATGTGCGCGGCATGATGCGCACTGTTGCGTTTTCAATAACGATTCACTGAATCACACAGCTCACAGCAGCCCAAAGCCGTTCTCCCAATATTCTACTGACGACATTTATTTCACGTTGTTCCAACAGCGAAGCCATTCCGCTTCCCAATGCTGACTATGTCTTTCACTGAAGAGTGTTCCATGGCATGGCACGCGCAGTATTGAGTAAACACACCGAAGCACGGGCTGAAACTACGTTCTTCGCTTAGCGCCGAAGCAAGCAAGAGTCCGGTATATTTGTGATTGTATAGGTTCGAAACGTGGTTTTGAATTATGATGACAAGTACGAAAATAACGCAGCGTGTAATGCACAGTCGACTCGCGTTAATATGACACTCGCTAGTATGACATCCTCACTTTATGACCACTTTTTTGGGGCACCGTTTGTTCCCAACAGAGGTCCTGTGTAAAGGCCCATCGTTATTATGACACCTCGGTATCCGACTACGACCAACATTTCTGGGGACAAATGCGGAAAACTCGTGTATTCTTCCCCCGTTATTATGACCGTCCACAACAGACCGAGTCCTGCTTCTGACCCAAAAGTCCACTGGTCCTGGGAAAAACGGAAGCGCGGTGAATGCCGATGCCACGACCCCGCTTCTACGGAGTCATCCTCCTGGCCCACAAGTGCTATGTTCAAGGGATTTACGTACGCGCGGTATGTATTCGCCATCGCCCGTGCAAATGAGTCGGCAGTAAGGCAACATATATTGGCAGTTTTTCTAAGCAAACGATTTTAACGGATTTCTTTCGTCGATGAATTGCAAGGTTGTAAAGTGTAGGTAAAATAAAATAAATTGAATTGAAATAGTGTGCCTGCAATATCTGCGTCTTCAGACTTCCTTTATGAGGTGCTTACCTGGTGCATCATCCACGTTGCTCGTTAATATGACAATTCGCTTTATGGCCGAAATTCGCGGGAACGACCTCGGTCATGTTAACGACGGTTCACTATAATTTGAAGTGAACTTGTTCCCTCTCTCTCTCTCTTCCTTCCGTTCTCTTTTATTTATTTATTTATTGCATTTTAGCGCCACTTTAAAGACAGCGTGAGCATGGCAGAGGCTCGCGAGGGCTTTGGAGGAGCGGTTACAGTCACTACATAAGCTTACGCTACAGTATCGACATTGAACTACGTACAGGAGCACGGCTGCCATCTTGTTGCTCGGGGCTCAGCCACGTGACCCCGTATCGTTTCGTTTTCTCCGGAGCGAGCAGCCTGTGTTGCCGGCGCGGCCTCTGGATATGAAACTCTCCTACGCGTTAGTATTTCTTTGAGAAAGATGCGCCTTGCTTTTAATGAACCCTTATTTTCAAACAATTTACAAGAATGAAACATATAATTGAACAAGATTTCGTGTGCATGCTGCTGGAGTATAGCATCCACACAAAATCTTGTTCAAGTAAATTCGCGATGTTTCGTTCCGAGTAAATTGTTTGCATCCGTTACGTATTAAAATCAGCAGTGCGCTGCATTTTTATTCTTTCGCTTATCCTTCCTTATTGTCAATGTAGAATACCTCAATGCAAGAGGCTGTAACAGCGAACATCGTACACGGCCGACGCCGTGAAAGCACCTGCGATGAACCGAATTTCAGTGTAAATAGGCCTTCAGCAAAATAAACATTCCACTTCTCAAACAGGTAAACATAAACGTACGGAGAATGTGTGTGTTTGTGTGTATGTGGGGGGGGGGGATATGTTTATTGAGAGAAACACAGGAGACTGGGAGTGGGATTTTGTGTGTATTGTTTGCCTCCCCCCCCCCCCACACACACACCCTTATGTGTTCCAGGCTCTGAACAACCATCACAAAGCTTTTGCACTTTTTTTGTGTGTGCAAATTAGCATTACTTCTTAGTTTCAATATAGGGGGTTTTAAGGAAGTGCTATTTCTTTACTCAGATGCATGAGTGTTTTCAATCATTCGCAGTGCTGCCTCTTGTGTAAACAAGTGGGATGGCCCTGAAAAGGGCCTTTTCTTTTGTTTGCGGTGGAACCATACTTCAGGATGATGACTTCATTTTATGTTGGCTGCGAGCACTCGCATTGCTACGCTCTTGCTGCCACATTTTGATGATGTATTCTTCGGCTTGTTGTTGATCTTCCTGAGTGCAATCCGCATCCTCAGGGTCAGAAATTTATCAACAAGTTTCTTTCCGATATTGTGACAAGTGGGATATTGTTGATGCGCGGATTGCAAGACGGCCTGGGTGAGAGCAGGCACTGAAAGGCTCAATACCCTGTGTTCTTGCTGGCGGAATATCGTATCTTCATGTTGCAGCAAACTGAATACTCTTTTGGATGGTCGGCAGAGTGGATTTCGTTCACGGGGTCCGCAATAAGGCTTGAATCCCAGAAGGTCGTCATTGTCCACAACTAAATCTTCGTTTAAGAAGGTCTTGCATGCGTCGGACAGCTTATAGCAAGAAGCAACACTTCTTGAAACATACCCCGCAACATAGCATAGTGACTGAGCTTCTACGTCGTCCATCTGTATCGGATCATCAAGTTCAGAGGTAATGAGCTGATCTTCTCCTTCACTAGTGCTGTCACGAATGGTGTCCTGCTTTACACCTTTTCTGAGTTCCACGAATTCCAGCAAGTCTGCACAGTCGCTAATATTGTAGCTGCCTTTTCTACTCGGACGGAAATACTGTGAGAGCATGATCAGTCTCAAAGTGAGCTTGAACTCCAGTGGTCGAGGAACCGGGTTCTTCGCTCGAACACAAGAAAAGAGGTTCTCGAGAGCGTCCTGACTTAGCCTACCCAGCATTACAAGTTTAAAGTTCTGCTGCTTGAGTAGGAAAGACTGTAGGGCAATTGCACTGTATGTTGACACCGTTACACCAGCCTGCACTGGTTTAAAGCAGCTGCTCTGGTTTTCTTTCTGAATCGTGATGGTTGACATCAGTCCTGCAAATTTATCCAAGAAGGCCAGAGCATCTCTGTGCTCGTTCTCTTTTAGTTCACTCATGCCGGTGGTAATTGACCTCGACGACATCAATGTGAACCACTTGTCAACCTGCTCCAGAAACCAAGCTGTGCTGAGGGCTTTTTTCCCAAGCAGGTCAAGGTTAACGAGAACCCTAATTGCTGCTGCAACGGCATGGTTTAACACTGCCACTGCAGAGGCAACGTTCACCTTCTCGTGGTGGCTTGGGTCCAGGTAGCGCAACTTCAGGTGGGGCGCCAGTTTTAAGTCACGTGCAGCGTCAATCTCTGCAACACGTCTGATGTGTCGTATTGAGACCTAGAGAGAAAGTGCCATTTGCAATGCCATGGTTCAGTGGGTCCGTGAGTGTACTCACCTCATCAGTTGGGAGGTTTTCAGCTTTTACAACATCCATTGGCAGGCGGATATGATGTCCCCTCACGAGACTGCCACGAATGTTCTTCAGGACATGTGGAGGATCAGCCAAAAAGTACAGCTTTCGCTGATTGTCACAAGGGTGGGAGCAGGATACATTAGCACCCAAATTCTTGCTAGCTCCTATGCCACAGAGCTTCCAAAGCGCCTTGTTGCTGGGGCCCATCTGATATCACAGCGTCGACACTCGCTCAAACTGCTTCACATTTGTTGATGACTTGGAAGACGAAATCCTTCAAGAAGGTTCCGTCAATCGTTCACTGGGAACTTGCCAGCAACAAACAAACCTGACAAATGATATGCAATGACTTGCTTCCACCGAGATGAAAGTCCTGCTAACATGATAACAAGACCATGCGTTGCCACAGACGGATCTTTAGCGGCATGGTTCGCCAGTGATACCGTTGCCTGCCCAATGACGACTTTTTGCGTCGGGTCAAAATCAAGGCCTGGAGTTAGTTGCATCTCATCAAGGAGGACAACACAACGTCGTTCCTGAGGACGCATTTGTTCCACCTTGACCTTCTGAGCTGGTAGAAGCTCTTCCAGAATACCTAGGAGAAGCACGACAAAGACACCATCAAGAACAACTGTAATTTACTGTTTTAGTCATGTACCTGGTCCAAACTTCACGTTTTCAATCTTCCTTTGCAACGTTCGTTCAGAAGGAAGCGGCATGAGGTGCTCCTTCACGAACTCATAGCCTCCACGGCCACACGCGAGTCGTGCCTTTAATGCCTTGAGCACTGTTGCCTCGTCCCAACTGTGAACAAAAATTGCAGCTTGAACCCTGGTTCTACACTTCTGAAACACTGAGGGGGAGAATGAGGATAAATGTTGTACCGATTAGCTCGTGAGTCTGTATTTTTCAACACTTCGAATCTGGTCTGAGGACAGGAATGTCCTTGGGTCCTCTGGAAAGGGATCAAGATAATGAAAATTGTTGTACCGCCACACGAAGGGGTTAGAATAGGAAAGGTGGGAAGGTGCTCACTCTCCAGGGTTTCTTTTTCATCTGGCGGACTTTCTTTAGAACACTACTGAGACGCCGTCGCAAGTCAACGATTTGAAGCTCGTGCTCGCATGGTTTCCCACCACAGAATAGCCGTTCATGACTTGGGGGCACATAGCCATCTTCGACCGAAACTGTCGACGAGTTCAGTGACAACGATGAGTCATCTTTGTCGGCACTAGCGGATGTAGGGTCGACGAGCAGTATGTGCTCCACTCCCGTTGAAGCAGCTGTAAAGCTAGCTTTTGAATGGAAGAAAAGCAGGGAAGGAAATGTTCATTGCGGCTCATTCCATAATGATAACAATCTCTTACCGCTGGTGGGGGCAGTGGCTGCACAAACAGCTGGAAGCCTCTGAAGCTCGTCTTGTGTTGCAAAGAGATCCAATAGTCTTACATGCGGTTCATTCCCCATAATGATAATAATTTCTCACCGCTGGTGGAGACGGTGGCCGCACAAACAACAGGAAGCTGCTGAAGCAACTCGTCTTCCGCTGCAAAGAGATCCAAATAGTTTTACATGCGGTTCATTCCATAGGGATGATAATTTCTTACCGCTGGTGGGGACGGTGACTTCCGTGACTTCTTGTAGTGTAAGAGGCTCCTCAACCATAAAGGGACATGCTGTAAGACAATATTGTTCACATTAAGCATGTTGCGGTGTGAGAGGTTGCATGCTTCTTACCATCATGTGACGATGAAACGTCATCCAGAAACCTATTACAATGCATCAATGGTTCCCCCACCTCGTCATCATCAATGGTACCAGTCTGTGCAGTTCCGACAGCTGGTGACAGAGCTGCTGAGAGATATTGTTTAAAGTTTGTAGAACGTATTTTTAATCGTTTGACATTGATTTTATATTAGAAAGGTTTATGACAGCAGCACATAGCCATACCTGTTGGTCCTGTGAGTGGTGCCAGGGATGGGTTCCTTGGATGCTTATTACTGCACTTTTTTTGCACTCGTGTCTGTCCCGGGTATCGTGGGAATGGCATTCCAGAGAAGGAATAGCCTGCCGTCAGCTCTGCCTTTCTGAAATTGCTCCGGCTCGAAATGGTGCTACAAAAGGGAACCGTAAACGTTGTAGCAGATCTCATTCTTATCTAAAAGGTGTGCAATGCTAGATGTTTGGTAACATGGTAACATGCAGGTGTCATTATGGAAGAGGCCCAATAGCTACACCGCGATGTTACAGCGTACACAGAAGCGCACACAAAAGATGTTCTTGTGCATGTACACTCAAGACCGACGTGCAAGGCGGTTGCTTATACATAACAATTGCGATGGGACGGCTGAGACGGGAAAGGTACCTACCTGGCATTTTACGGTTAGCACGCGCGGGGAAATGACAAAGTTGACCGCGGGCACGCTCTAATCGCAGGGAAGTTTTCTGAAAACGACACAGAAAAAGAAGAAAATATGATTCTGCATGTTATGTTTCAAGAACGGCTGTCGTCCGACTACGCCCCGCTTCAAAAGGGAATTGATTTGAAGCAGTAGCTCGGTGGTTACAACGCGCGAGAACGTATTTAGGTTGAACAGTGGCAATATTGTCACGAATCATCATCGCGAAACTTCCAGGGCAGGCACGAAACGGTACATCTCATCCCGGCGCATGCTGAAGAAGAAGCAAGAAGCTTCCAGACACATCGCCTGCTCTCTGGCAAACGCACGTGCTGTTTCTAGACTTTTCGGCGCGACGCTTAAATGCTTGTGCGCTCCAAGCTGGAACATTCATTCTTTGGACTCAGTTGTGCTCAGAGAGCTATCACTCTTGTGTTTTGCTACCAAGTAGTCTAATAAACCGTTCGCTGTTTATTCGACGACTCGCCGACCCATTTAGCTTCGTGACATTTCTGGTGGAGGTGCGGGGCATTCCTTGTCCAACGGCCTGGAAGACCAACTGCGACAAAGCAGAAGACAGCTTGGTCTGCCTGCAGAATTCGGTCCATTAGAACCCCCTAAACGCAAGAAGAAGATGACTGCGGAGACCAGTACCGAAGTGGCGCAACCTGTTGCCACGCTCATAGCCCCTGCACGGTCGCCGAAGACATTCAGCGGGGAGTATTACGAAAGAACGGGAGTATTACGACGACGTGGACGATTGGGTCGACCACTATGAGCGGATCGCCAAGTTCAACAACTGGAGCGACGACCAGAAGCTCGTCAACGTCTATTTCTCCCTGGAAGACACCGCGAAGACACGGTTCGAGAAGCGGGAGACTTCGCTCACGTCCTGGGACGTCTTCAAAAGCAAACTCCGCGAGGCGTTCGCTTTTCAACAACGAGCTGAACGCGCTGAACATCTGCTCCAGAGACGGTTCCAGCTGCCAAACGAAAGCGTTACAGGCTTCGTCGAAGATGTGTTGCGGCTCTTCCGGCGAGCTGACCCCAAAGCATCCGAGGAGAAGAAGGTTCAGCGACTCATGAGGTGCGTAAAAGAAGAAAAAAGGCTCAAGACCCTTTGTCTTCGATCGGTGCGATCATCAAGGACGAGGTTCAGCAGGCAATCCAGACATCGTCAACCGCCAACCCCGACGCCGAAGTACCGAGACAAACCTACGCCGCCGCTGTGAGACAGGTGCCACCTACTCGTCCGTCGTACTACGGAAACCGTTGGAGGCCTCCTCGGCCTGTCCAAAGTACTCCGAGCGTTCTGCCACACTCTCAGCCGTTTCGCAAAACGGACGTTTGGCGGACTCCCGACTTCAGACCGCTCTGCTACCACTGCGGAGAGGCCAACCACGTCTATCGCCGATGTCCCTACCGACGCCTTGGCCTTCCCGGTTTTTCACCCGACGCCCCCCGCCCCCAGCGCGGTAGTCGCCCCGCCGCAATTGAAGACTATCTACGGCAGCAGAATGCTTGTGCTGGCTCGCGACGTGACCTGTCCCCGAGCGTCCCCCACCGCAGCAGGTCGCCAGGAAGAGCACGCTCACCGTCACCGGCAAGACGACCTGTATGGCGCTGCCCTAACCGGGGAAACTGAAGGCTGCAGCTCCGGGAGGTGAACCTGCGGACCGACGACAAGTTCCAATTCCTCCAACTCGAGGAACAGCAACGCAGCACCAACACGACGCTCGAAAAATTACCAATAACCTGAAAATACTCATCGACGGCCATGAGATGATTGCGTTAATCGATACCGGAGCCGACGACTCTGTTATAAGTGGTAGCTTGGCTAAGAAGATTCGCAAGGTGCAAACGAAGTGGGATGAGCCTAACATCGGCACTGCTGGGGGACACGTCGTAACACCGACTGGCCGATGCACGGCAGTCATACAAGTGCGTGACATCCAGTACGTCGTCAGCTTTGCCGTCTTGCCGAACTGCCCACGGGATGTAATACTCGGAATGGACTTTCTAGTCGAAAACGAAGCAATCATCGACTTCACAAATGGAGTTATCTCTTTTAAAACGCCGGAAACAGCAGAAGACAAGTGGGGGGCACGAATAACCCCGGAGAAACGCGCAAACACGGACGTAACCGCCGTGACGACTCAGCACGTCAACCTGCCACCCTTGTCGTCAGTCCTTGTGACCGCTACGTGCGAGAGAGCACCGACTGGCTCTTTGTTGGCTGAAGGCAACACGCAGCTTCTCCTCGAACGAGGAATTGGGATAGCAAGAGGAATTGTGCGCGTAAGAAACGGAACATTCGAACTCCTGGTCACAAATTTTCGCCCGGAGCCACAACACCTGGCGAACGGCACGAAGATAGCCGTCATCGTAGACCAATACTCCACCACGGATGTTTGCCTGATGGACACTGCTCGCATCGCGGTCACCACGGAACACGAGGCTGAACATTTCGACGTAAGCCCTCAACTCAATACAACTCAAAAGCAAACCCTTCTCCAGATGATCAACGATTTCAGTGACTGCTTCGCTGCATCGTCGAAAGTAAGACAAACGCCCATTGCGAAGCACCGCATCATCGTCGACGAAAAGGGCCGTCCAATTCACCGCATGCCGTACCGGGTCTCCTGCAAAGAGCGAGAAACGATCCGAACGCAAGCAGAAGAGATGCTAACAGATGACATTATCCAGCCGTCGACCAGTCCGTGGGCATCGCCGGTGGTACTAGTGAAGAAGGAAGACGGAACACTCAGGTTCTGCGTCGGCTACCGGAAACTCAATGAGATAACGAAGAAGGACGTCTACCCGTTACCGCGCATCGACGACACGCTCGATCGCCTTCAAAACGCAAAATTTTTCTCTTCCATGGACCTCAAGACGGGGTACTGGCAAATTGAAGTCGACGAACGGGACCGTGAGAAGACTGCCGTCGTCACTCCGGTTGGACTTTACGAATTCAAGGTTATGCCTTTCGGCCTTTGCACAGCACCAGCGACGTTCCAGCGTGTTATGGATACAGTTCTCGCCGGGTTGAAGTGGCAAACCTGCTTGGTGTACCTCGACGATGTTGTCGTCTTCGCAAGAACGTTCGAAGAACATATTGAACGGCTAAAGCAAGTCCTCGAAGCTATCAGAACTGCAGGGCTGACGTTGAAGCCTCAGAAGTGTCGATTCGGCTACGAGGAACTCAGATTTCTCGGCCATCTCGTGACAGCGACGGCGTACGCCCCGACCCCGAGAAGACGGCGGCCATCGCAAATTACCGTGTTCCTTCTAACGTGAAAGACGTTCGAAGCTTTCTTGGCCTTTGCGACTACTACCGACGGTTCATTCCGAACTTTTCAAAAATTGCGTCGCTCCTGAATGCCCTCACGAAGGACGGATCCACGTTTATCTGGAGTGAAGCCCAGCAACAGGCGTTTGATGAATTGAAGACGCGTCTACAGACCGCACCCGTGCTTGCCCACTTCGATTCAAACGCCGAAACAGAAATACACACCGACGCAAGCAAGGATGGTCTAAAAGTCGTGCTCGTTCAACTTCACGACGGCGTCGTACTTGTCATCGCTTACGCAAGCAGAACGCTAACCAAGGCAGAGAAGAACTATTCCACGACCGAAAAAGAGTGCCTTGCACTCATATGGGCCATCACAAAGTTGCGCCCCTACCTGTACGGACGGCCGTTCAAGGTGGTAACAGACCACCATCCTCTGTGCTGGCTGGCTGGTTTAAGGGACCCCTCAGGACGCCTAGCGAGATGGAGCCTCCGATTACAGGAGTATGACGTAACCGGCACTTACAAGTCAGGAAGAAAACACAACGACGCCGACTGCCTGTCCCGAGCACCACTCCAGCGACAGGACAACAGCCTCGAGGACGACGACGCCTTCCTCGGTCTAATGAGCGCGACTACCATGTCTACCAAGCAGTATAACGACCCCGAATTGAAGACACTTGTCGACTATCTGCAGGGCCGCGCCGACAATGTTCCTCCCATCTTCAGAAGATCACTCCCAAGTTTTCCCTACGTAATGGAATTCTCTACAAAGAAAACCACGCACCACAAGGCGCTACGTGGCTTCTCGTTATGCCTGGGGACATGCGCACCGAGATTCTGGAATCCTGCCACCACGAACCGTCATCAGGTCATTTGGGATACAGACGGACACTGGCCCGTATAAGGGAAAAGTACTACTGGCCAAAACTGGCCAAAACCGTACACCACTACGTAAGGACGTGCCGGGAATGCCAACGGCGAAAAACGCCGCCGGTACGACCTTCTTAATACGCACCTTCAGCCAATCGCACCGCCGTCGGCGCCGTTCGAGCAGATTGGGATGGATCTACTCGGGCCCTTCCCACGTTCGTCTTCCGGAAATCATTGGATAATCGTCGCCACCGACTACCTGACACGCTATGCTGAGACTAAGGCACTTCCACAGGGCACAGCAACAGAAGTGGCGAAGTTCTTCATCGAGAACATCGTACTACGGCACGGAGCTCCGACCGCCTTAATCACCGATAGGGGAACGGCATTTACAAGCAGGCTAACACAAGAAATCCTTCGACTCAGCCACACCGCTCACCGGAGGACAACGGCGTACCATCCGCAGACGAACGGGCTCACCGAACGTCTAAACAAAACCCTTGCCGACATGATTTCGATGTACGTCCACGTCGAGCACAAGACATGGGACGAAATACTGCCTTACGTCACGTTCGCCTATAACACGGCTGTCCAGGAAACAACGGGATTCACACGTCACGTCACGTTCCGCCTTGCACACGGCCATGACGCATCGACTATGCTGGACGCGATGCTGCCCCACGAACCCAGTGATGTGGAAAACGACGCTCTGGACTTCACACAGCTAGCAGAAGAATCCCGCCAGCTGGTCAGACTACGGATTGGTCAACAACAACGCGTCGATGAAAGAAGATACAATTTGCGCCGACGAGACGTACGCTTCAGTCCAGGCGACTTGGTATGGGTTTGGACGCCGATTCGACGACGAGGCCTGAGCGAGAAGCTACTGAAGCGGTACTTCGGTCCCTACAACGTACTTCGACGCATTGGAGACCTGGATTACGAAGTGGTACCTGAGGGGAGCGTTCCCTCTCGACGACCCCCGAGGACTGAAATAGTTCACGTCGTTCGACTCAAGCCGTACTACAGGAGGTAGCGCTGAAGACTGGCTGGAAGGAAACAACAAAGGAAAAAAAAGGAAGGAGAAGAAACGGCATCGAGACGATGCCCCGCGTCTACGGAGGGGGCAATGCCACGAATCATCATTGCGAATCTTCCAGGGCAGGCACGAAACGGTACATCTCATCCCGGCGCATGCTGAAGAAGAAGCAAGAAGCTTCCAGACACATCGCCTGCTCTCTGGCAAACGCACGTGCTGTTTCTAGACTTTTCGGCGCGACGCTTAAATGCTTGTGCGCTCCAAGCTGGAGCATTCATTCTTTGGACTCAGTTGTGTTCATAGAGCTATCACTCTTGTGTTTTGCTACCAAGTAGTCTAATAAACCGTTCGCTGTTTATTCAACGACTCGCCGACCCATTTCGCTTCGTGACAATATACTGCTAATGAGATGAAATACACATACCTGCAAAGCCTCGAATGTCCTGTTCACGATTCGAAGCCACGCCTCGAGACGTTGACCATCTCACTTTACTAGGAGAAACCTGAAGAGCGTATGGCCTTCCGTTGTGCTGTTTTTTCAGTAAAGAGCCGCGCAACACGGCATTTCGCGGACTACTAAGCCTTAAAAACGCATACAAAATGGCGAAATCACGGCAGCAGCTTCGAGCAACAAAAAGGCAGCGTCCACGGCTACGCACACGGCACGCACCAGGTCACATGATCTCTCAGAGCGAATGGGCGCCCGGAGCGGAATCTTGAATAGGGGAAAAGCGTGTCGATACTGTAAGCGCAAGCTTATATAGTGACTGTAAGAGCGGCAATATTCCCCTCGTGTCCTCGGGTGATATTAAACTGTCGTTTTCAGTGTCCACATGTTATTGTGATTTCGTGTGTTCTTGGCTCTTAGAGCAAGCCCGGAGCTTCAAGTGCCTCTGAGGTTACCCTTACCATACGTGGCCGTCGATTCGGGCCGGCTGACGTGATGATGACGAAAGCAACAGAAATGTACAAATGGAAACGGTTGTTGTTAGTCCTGACAGGCACCCGCAATGGGTGACTGTGTGAGTAAACCCTTGCTCGTACCCATTTCCCCACTTGGATGTTTTTATAGATGTGAGCGTTCGGTTCGTAATAAACAGTTGCTGTGCGAGTTCAATTTCTTCTTCTTCTTCCACGCACCTGTTCCAGCGCTCAGGATGACGGTGAGCAGATGTGTGGCCACAGGATACCCACCACACTACACGTTTTCTCGCTCATTTAATCAATTGGTCACTCAATGTAGTTCAAGTGCTACACAATTTAATCCACCAGTGAACCAAATTAATCCAAATTGCAACCAATTTAATGCAAGCACTACGAATTTAAGTCAAGCAGCACGTATAAACTGTGTATTCAGTCATAGGCATTGTCACGACTAAGACTTTCATGATTTCGCCAATTATGGTGGGTTTGACTGCCGACACGGCAGCCATGCAGACGTGCGAAAGGTAACAGAGTCAAAGAAGGTTACATGTTTTAACTGGAGCGTCTGCTGAAACAATTACGATTTTACGCCTTTCCTCGTCACCTCTTTCATGAACGGGTGATCCCACCTCAACTCAGGCAAGGTGGTCCGGGCACCATGAGTAATTTTTGTTTAAAAAATATATGTTGTAGCCTGGGGGGGCTCGGATTCAGAAGGGAACATCAGCATTTTTTCGCTAGTTTTCGTAGTTCCAGAGAAGAAAAAAAAAATGACAGAACCGACGCGATTTCAGGCATAGCGATTTTGGCATTCAATATCTTTCGAACGAACGCGTTCACGGCTTTGCATTTTTTTGCATGGCTTCTCGTGCTTGGATTCCGGTGGTGGTTTTGTTATTTTGCAGCATTTTTGCAAATTTGGTGGCGACGACGAAAATCCTCATGTTCTTGCGGCTATTACGGCACTTGTGCACACACCAGTGAAACGAGAAAGGTATTATGGTAAAGCAGAGAATAAAGCTCTATAATTCCATATCAAAAGCTAGGGGTCTGGGCCAGGTTGCTGTCAGGCATGGAGGCGGCTCAACGCGTGACATATGAAAAAATGAAGATTTTGAACGCTCATACCTTAGAAACCCCACCTAGAAAGTTATTCAGACATCGTAGGCGCATGTTTCCGCATATGATATTTGAGTGCACAGAAAATCAAAGGTTTTTTCGTTGGCCAATGAAAGTTAGGTCGTGCAAAAGTTTCAGTGTGTGACCCTGGTGCGTGTAATGATAATGGAAGCGCTGGAAGAAGTTCATTGGTCGGTATTCGCGTGTTTCGTGACACAGCGGACCGTTGTACCCTAGGACATGTCCCTCAGTCCAGAGCTATTTTTAGGGAGAGTTTGGCCATTCTCTGATCTTTTGCCGCCTCGTGGGTGGAGCCTATTTTGACGTCAGAGTCGTCGTTGCGACGCCTAAAAAGCCTGAATCCAAGCAGAATCCGCTTAACAGCCATCTGGTGCGCACCATATTGTGTTGTCCGTCAGCTTTGTTGTCGCAATGAATGCAATCTACAGGAATAATCGGCTTATGACCCACAGCCGCCTGTGATAAGGGGGGCTTCGTTGCCAAATTGAAAGAGTTCAAGGACGAAGGGCTTTCGAAGGACAATGTACGCACGTGTCTTCCCTCCTTGCATCGTAAACAACGATCAGCATCAATATGGCGTCTGCAACCGGCTGACAACGGGACAACAATGGAGCACGGCGAGGGAGGTGGCTTAGCCGTGACGTCGCCTGACGAGCTTCAAGTTAGGCTCCTCCTAATGGCCAGACTCTCCCTATAAACGGCTCTGCCTCAGTTCCCATGGAAGCACAGACAACGGTTTCTGTGTCCGTCTGCGAATACTTTGCCGTGTCATGAGGCGCCACCGCTGCTAATGAACAGCGAGGAGAGTAACCAGATTGTCGCCACCCGCACTGCAGCCGTATCCGGCTTCAGGTACAAAACGCAAGTTAGTTTGGAGTCACTGCGAGAGTGAGTGATTTCTATGACTGTTGTAGTAGTGATTTCGTTTGTAAGAGTTGTGTTTTGAGAGTGTTTCGACCCCCCGCTGCTTTGCTGACCGTCTTCGCTATGAACATGAAAGTAAGTAGAGACCGTGTCTACTCCGAGAACTACATGGACAGGCATAGAGAGAAGACAGATTTTCAAATTAACTTCGCACGCGTATCTTCGCTGGATGACGCGTTGGTGAGGAACGTTCTGACGGCCTGAAGAGTATTGTAACGTGCGCGTGTCGATCGCTTTGCCACAACTGCTAATGTAATCGGTGAAGTGTAAATAAAGAGTGATTCATCTTTGCTGGAATGGTTCAGAGAGATGGATGTAAACATGTAATTTTCATGCGCGTACCGCGCAAACAGTGACACATACACTCAACCAACATTTCTCAAAAACTTCGCCATCGGGCTCTTGGGTATCCTCATGTGGCACTTCTCCTAGCATGATAGCAAGTTTGTTTCAGCTTGAGATCAGCAAGTTATCTTTAGAAACGTTTTAGCAAGCATTTTTGTCAGAAGCTAGTTGGGGAACATGGATAATTTAATGCTGACCTATTAATATGACGCGAACGAAAGGACTTTCCGACCGAGCTTTGCGCTTGTATTGTCATTTGGGTGCTTAACGGTTTGAAGGGAAGGTGCCGAAGAAAAGTACTTACAGTACTCTACAAATTATACAAATTCAAATGTACTTATGTAAAGTACAAGGAGTGAAAAATTTACTTAAACTCTGGGTACTCCAAATACTTCCCATCACTGAATAGAAGCCATTACAAGAGTTCAGAGTTCTTCGCGACATTCTTCTCGACGAAATTTCGGATATGACATCTGCATCTGACATAGCATCTACAACATGCCATGCCCAAATATGACATCTGTATGTATCTCACTCTCCAACAAAACACTAATCCCCAATTCCGGCTCAAGCTATTCCTTTCCGAGAAGGACGTATTACCTGTCCTGGGGTCAACGTCGCAGACATTGTAATGACCTGCAAGGGCCGCGCTGAGAGACGAGAAGAGCCATAAGTAGAGCGCACCGTTTCTCTTCGAGAACATGTTGACGAATAGCAGCTCTTCATTCGTATCGTACTGCTGCCGCACTGTATCCCAAAGCTTGCCCCCGCGCGTGCACCTGCTGAATGATCAAACATTAAGACTGGCAAGGAGAGGCAGCATTACCTTGCGTTGATAGCGCGATTCATATGGAAGGCTACCCTTTTTGTCATCTCGCATTTCTCAGGAAGCATTTATTAAAGAGTTAATAAATTTTAGATAATTGAATACCCATTTATGAATACCCAATTTTGATAATTGAAGTACCCAGTGTTGAAGTAAATTTTTCACTACTTGTCGAGTAGCTGCAAACTTTCTCTTACAGCACGTTCGCCTGAACGTGTAAGCCACCTGCTGAAATAAACGGCATATATTTTGCTCTGCTCGTTTTTTTTTTAATGAAAATTCTGTGACGCGTTGGATGTATCTGCTAAAAATTCATAAAAAAAAGAGCGGAGCAAAGTATATGCCGTTTTAGCAAGTGGCTTACACGGCAAGGGGAACATGCTGTAGGAGAGCGTTTGCAACTACAAAATTTACTTAAACACTGGGTACTTCAATTACCAAAGTTGGATTCATAATTGGGTATTCAGTTATCTAAAATTCATTAACTTATTAACATGTTGTCGTTTCTTTCTTCTCCGTAAGTACAGAGAAGAATTCAACGACAACATGTTTTCTTCAACAAATGGTATTAAAAATGATCAAATCCCGTAAATTGATGTCATCGATTCATCGTAGAATGTAGATTTACTCGAGAGTAATGTGTTTGAAGATTGAAAAGCCGTCTAAGGCAAGTCTCACGATACGAAGGAAAGTAATGAGACTGACCAGCACAAGAAATAATGTATCTTTAAACTAAATGTTTTTAAAGGCCAAATAAAATTCAGCAGCTTGAACCTAACTGCAATACATAATGCAATAATGAAACTTGCGTGAGTGTAGGAAATTTTATAATCACTCGCAGTACGCGCGACGATTACTTGAGCGGTAACAGATGTCAAATATTGAGGACAATCGGAGCCCAAAGCCTTGGATTCGAGTGGCCACAAACACAGAAAGTAGATCGCTCAAATCCCAGAGAAATAAAGATAATTGAGTGCTAAGATTGGATCTCCTTAAATCACACTGGATGGCTCGTAGGCACACAGAAATGACAGCTCTCAAATAAATATATCGCGTTAATAGCTGATACGAGCATTTTTGTGTCCTTGCTTTTGCTTGATTACTCTGCAGGTGCATTTTCCCATGGATGTCAAGGGCATCATCGCAGCTGAAGCACACTACAATGACTGATATATTCTATCTGCCTTCGTGTTTGCAAAGACACCAGTGCTTTCACGTACAATGTACTAACAGTCGAGTGCAATAGGGGTGGACGGTATGGGTGTTGACAATGTGCTTCAGTTTCACGAGGCTGTTCAAGACCTTTCACCTACCCACCTACCCCTATTGCATTTGACTTTCAGTACATTGTGCTGCCTGGGACGCTGCGAGCTTGTGACATTGGTGGGTCTTGATGCTAGGGTTCGGCATAATTCGAATATTTCTGATACCGAAGCGAATGCCAGTCGTCGGGCATTTAATCGGAACTACAAATCGAGCATGAAGAAAATTTCGAATATGATACTTCATAGTTTTTTGTTAGTTTTTTTTTTTCAAACCGAGGACATTCAAATTCAGAATCCGCCCACGTTAACCCGATGTGTCACACAGATCGCACAAAGCCAGGGTTGCTTCATAGGTAGTCCTGTATCCGACGCACTTATTGCGGAATGAAAGGGGACGCTTTGGAATGGTCTTAGCGCAATGAACTTGGTAAGACCTCCTTAAAGGAGAACTGAGCTGACCCCCCTTTTTTTCTTTGTCTACGGCATGTACTGCAGCAAATAAAACGAACTGATACAAAATAACAACGAGGGCCGTCGACCTGCAGTGAGCGGGTGCAAATCGTCTTTGCCTGGTACCTTCGAAGGACCCTTCAGGTGGTAAGCCGTGGCGTCGCCTGTTCCCGTGGCATGTGGCTCGTACCGTAGTCTGTGCAGACGGATACAAAGGAAAACATATAAGTAGTAAAGAGAAAATACAAAACAGGAACACAAAACTCTAAAAATGGCATGAAGTATGGTAATTGGCACATGCATATCTTGTGGCATTCAATTAGACATTTTTAAAGATTCGTTCACGATTAAAACTCAAGATATTTTTAGAAAAGCAAGCACCACCTGTGGCACGCAAGGGATCATGGGAACTTAGAGCGTCCTAGAGTATTACAAGATGACCAGAGGCGGGGGTAGAAGAACAACAATATTCCCGGCGTGCACAGCGGAAGCGTCGGCTGGGGTAAACCGTAACCGAAGCAGACGACAGAGTAGTGTCCCTCAAATGTCCCCATGCTGCTTTACGCGCGCGCATGATGGCGCGCGCATCTTTTTAAAATCGTCTATTGATCCACGATATCTTACCATGCAGTAGCACCGACACTGTCAAAAATATATTGCAACGTCGCATTCACAACTGCAGCATACTTAGACTTGTAAGATCAAGCCGTTCCTTCGCAGGTCACGCGACGTTGCATGCTTGACCTGTGCTGCTGCACGTCACTGGTCACGTCAGGCTAATAGCATACGTCACCACGTCCCCTCGTTGTGCGATGAGCTTTTTTCACGGTGTGAGGGATTCTTCAAAGGTTTGCGGAACAGAGCCCTCGCTCTGTAGGTCATCTGCAGATTTTTACATACAAACACAGCCAGCTCCTATTTCGTTACCGCAAATTCTTGAAACGAGGGTACTGCGCGCACTTCTGCATTTTCTTTAGTTCATCGGCCCTTATGAGAGTCAATAGTACATTTACAAGGGAGTTGTCGTCTGAATTAGGGTGTCCGGTAAAGTCACCTGCAGGCAGTTGGACCATAGATGGTCGCACAGCTTCGAACAGCTCGTTCTTAGCATTTTTATTTCTAGATCTAATAGACATGCACTATAAGACTGTCCCTTTCACAACAGGTTGACATGTAACCGCATAAACTAAAACGCCAATCGAGAATGACAGTGTCAACTATTACAGAAACTGGTTATTCCATTATTTTTCATTTTTTTAGAATAGCCGACTCGGGTTACTACTACAGGTTCTCCCGTCCATTTTAGTCCAAGTGCCATCTCAAGTAGTCCAGGTGCCATCTAAAATAATCTGATCGCCATTCAATTTAATCCGGGCGTCGTCTGAAAAAATCCAGATGCTATTTAGTTTAATCCGGGTGCCATCTGAATTAATCCATGGTGTTTTTAAGCACTATAACCGTGTTCACTCGGGTAACATTTTTGTAGAGTATTTTATTGGAAGAAAGAGTAAAAAAGAAACAGCTGATGGAACTGAAGTGGTGCCGTGTCATGTGGAACATTCGCACGAGGCTGAGATATTGGCTGTTGGAGCGGAAGTACAGCAAACGACGGCACTGGTGCTGTCGTCTGCTACACAATATCTTCTGATTGAACTGTTGGATATTCCGCGCAGTTAGAAGGCCCTAAAAGGCATGACTCACATAGCAGACGACACAACTGGTGCTGTCGTCTGCTATAGGTTATCTTGTGACTGAACTGCAGGATGTTCCAAGCGGTTAGAAGAACACTGAAAGCCACCACACTCATAGCAGACGACACCACTGGTGCTGTCGTCTGCTACACAATATCTTCTGACTGAACCGTTGGATATTCCGCGCGGTTAGCAGAACGCGAAAAGGTATGATGCTCATAGCAGACGACACCAGTGTTGCTGTCGTCTGCGAAGGAATATCTTGTGACAATATCTTAGTCATAAGATATTCCATAGCAGACAACAGGACCAATGGTGTCGTCTGCAATGTGAGTCATGCATTTTGTGCTCTTCTAACCGCGTGGAATATCCTGCAGCTCAGTGAGAAGACGTTCTGTAGCAGACGACAGCAACAGTGGTGTCGTCTGCTATGTGAGCCACGCCTGTTCGCGCTATTCTAATTGCGCGAAATATTCAGCAGTTCAGTCAGAAGATATTCTGTAGCAGACGACAGTACCAGAGGTGTCGTCTGCCATAGGAGTCATGCCTTTTCGTGCTCTTCTAACCGTGTGCAATATCCTGCAGCTCAGTCAGAAGATATTCTGTTGCAGACGACATGACCAATGGTGTCGTATGCTGTGCTTGTGCTTTACCACTCCATATCTCGGTTCCGTGCGAATGCTCAACATAAGACGCAGTATAATTTAAGTCCTGTCAGCAGCTTTTACTTTTCCCTCCACTACGTGTCTGTAGAATATTCTGCGGCGATATCCCTCGTGTGAGTGCTCAAAAACACCGTGGATTAATTCAGATGGCGCCCGTATTAAATGGAATGCCGCTCGGATTATTTCAGATGGCACTTGGACTAAAATGGACGGGAAAACCTGTAGTATTACTCGTATAATTCATACAAGTATTAGTATTTTGCATTATAATACCTCAAATGAATTGTATTAGTATTATAATACTGATTCCTGGGAAGTATTATGCATTTCTATAAATATCAGTATTACTGCCCACCCCTGCTATGCCATAGACGGTTAAAGAACGGAACACTTCCTCTGAACTGGACTTAAATTACGAATAATTTTCTTATGTATTTCATCTGGGCCTCTTGCCGATGACTGTTCAGGACCCTCTGTAGTTCTGAACGATTTAAGTTTGTGTTATATGTAGAGCCTGATATGTTCGAGTTTTATTGTTTTCAGAATTCGGCGGGTAAAAATCGCGTGTTATCTGATGATCAGGAAAGCATGGTGGATGGGGTGAAATGCCTTCATTTGCATTTTTTGGTGAGATACAGCTCATCGTTCTTGCTCACAGTGACACAGGAACCCGGCAAAATTTACATGGCTAGACCTTTAAGGCAAGCGCATCACAACTCGAGGCCTCTATGGGAATCCCCATAGGCTTTTCAAACTGTTTTGCGCCATTGTAGAACGTGAAAAAAAAATGTACAAGTATCCGATTGGCCCAACGCTAGAGGTCACGTGAGTTTTTCCGGACAATAGAAATATACTACACCTTAACCCCACTGGCGCAACGGTCAGTGTTCAAACTTGTTGGCCCGCGTTCAGTGTGTTGTTGGGAGCTCAAGCTCGCTACAGAAGTGTGTCGAAGTTGGGTAAGTTTATTTCTTGCCCAGCGTCTCGCGTATTTTTCGTTGTGATCATTAGGTCAACGAGGCTGTTCTGGCATCTTGTCCAATTTAATGAACAATTGCATTAAGCGTAATCACAAGCCCTGTTGTGGCGTCCCTTCAGGTTTCAGGGGTGAGTTTTGTTTCTTCCCAAAGAACATACGCGGTCTTCAGGACGTCCCCACAGTGTCATCGTGTCCTCGTCCTTCGAGATTATCCTCAGGACGTCCTGAGGACCTTTTGGACCTGAGGACACTCTCGGGCTGTCCGTGAAGAGTCATTCAGGTACGCCCTGTGCCCGTAGATGTGGGTAGCTAGCGGGACGAGCAATATTACTTTATTTAGTTTACCTGTTCAGACTTTCTAAACACATGTGTTTCCTTTTTGGGCCGATCCTGGGACCTGATTAACATTTTTCTGAAATAAAGGGTGGTCCAGGGTAAAATTATCTGCATCTAAAAAGGATGACTGTCTATGATAAATGGAGCGCATTACTTGTGGAATGGAGAGAAACGCGCGATTCTGTCGCACTGCTTTTGACTTTCAAAGCTCCTACCTGAACATCTCAAACCAAAAGGAGTAAGAAACATAGACTTTGCATTGATGTGGACCTAATATTTCAATCGATTCCTCACTTTGAGTATTCTTTCTTTGCGTAATCGAAAGAAACATGGATAGCTCACCCTTCGTTTTGTGTCACAGGCGAGCAGGACTCTTGAATGTACGGAATAAGCAATAAACAGGGTCTGTTTCGGCTGCGGAAGAGAATTGTAGTATCTTTCGGAACGCGCGGCCGATAACAAGGTCGTCGGGGCAGTACCGCTTGCGGTGCTGTTCCGGGAAGATCTTTTCCTGATCTTTCGGAGTGGGTTTCTCGGACTTCGTGCCAGGGTGTCGAACCGAACCCGAACCCGAACCGAAAACCGTACCCGAACCGTTATTTTTGCCGGAACCGAACCCAAACCCGAACCGAAATTTTTATGACACTGTTGAACCCGAACCGGAGCAGAACCGTAAAAAATAATAGCGGTAACCGGTTCGCAACAAAACGGTTCGGACATAAAATAAGTCAGCTTAAGAGTTCCTCTCTATCCCCGAACGAAGACGCATTGGTATCATCATCACGCGCCTATATCATGGATTTCCGAAATTTTCACCTAGCAGTCAGACGACGACGTATAGTAAGTATACTTTCAGCGTCTTTTTAACATGTTGAAGCGCAGTAGTCCTTGTGAGTGCCGCGGCTAGCGCCCCGCACGCGTTGCGGCGTCTACTCTTCAGAGACGAGGTGCCACGCCTACGAATGAAACAGGAATGGAGTATGTAGCGGGCGACGTCGACGACGACAACGATGGCCACGCGCGTGGAGCACCGGCTTCAGTTCCACCGGCGCGGCCATGGAGACAGGCCACCGTCACCGCCTCTCCGTGGCATACCATCATCGCCGGTCGGGGCTCATGTAGAGGAAGACCACCGTCCTCTACATTTGGTGACCCGGACAAAGAACATCACGTCCGGAGCAATTCGGCCCTTCACCATCCCAAATTTCCGACCACGCCATCGAGCAGCACTACCTCCGGCACACACGGCCCACCTTCACTCCTACCGCACTCTTCGCTCTCTCTCACGTACGCTTCTCTCTTCGCTCAAGTCTTCTCACGCTTCTCACTGCCGGCCGCGACACTCGAGCCTTGCGCTCACCTGCCGGTTGCGGCAGTCGCGGCAGCCGACGCCTCGGCACACTTAAGCCCGTCTCGGCACCTCACTCACTCCACCTGGGACTATCGAGCTTCGGCTCCCGTGCCGGTCGCGGCACCCCAGGACCACGACACCGAGCGCCTCACTCTCTCTGCGACGGATCGCTGTTCCCGTCCACACCTACCACAAGGGTGACTACCTACACACGGATGCTCTCCCCGTCTTCATCCTCTCTGAAGTGCCGCCAACGTGTGCCGTGCCCCTATTCGACCACACGTCACCACGTCTATACGCCTACCACGGTCTTGCGATGCGTCCGCAACGCATCTGACGGCCGGGGGACCCCTGTAGCGGGCGACGTCGACGACGACAACGATGGCCACGCGCGTGGAGCACCGGCTTCAGTTCCACCGGCGCGGCCATGGAGACAGGCCACCGTCACCGCCTCTCCGTGGCATACCATCATCGCCGGTCGGGGCTCATGTAGAGGAAGACCACCGTCCTCTACAGAGTAGGCCAGTTATGTAGCTCTACAGGACGAATATGTGATCAAATAAGCGCCCAAGATTTCCCTTTACATGTGAGCAGTACAAATTAAACAAGTCAGAAACATAAGAACTAGAGAAGGAGCGTACGCAGAACGGTGCCTGTTTGATTGGTCGTGGTTTGACAAGTAAATGTGGTTCTGCTTATTGGTAGCGCAGTTATGTCGTGACACATTGCCTTTGTGTTGTGGATTAACCAGTACACTGCTGTGAGCTCGGAGGCTGGCAGGCTTATTTTCGACATGCTTCAGTACGGTTTCAGATCGATTCACGCTGCGAAGGCAGTGTGCCGGCAAGTACTGTCGTCTATGTTACGCTGTCCATCTTATTAGGCTTCCTTTAAGTGTATCTTGCTGGCACTGTGCGTGTGAAAAAAAGAGATTTTGGAAACAGAAAGTAGCAGGACTACATCGCTTCAACAGCGTGGACTCTATTTGCAATAAGTGTTCATCCATTTCTCATTTCTCTCGCTAAAGGGCTACATCACTGCTAGAGACGTCAATGCAGACAACAGCAGTAAGCTATTAGCCACGTATTTCCTGATAAAATCGGTTTTATGGAACATATAAAACGGAAGCGTTGAACGGTTCGCGAACCGGTTCGGGGCTGCGAACCGGTTTGCGAACCGGTTTGAGTTTTGGCGTGGCCGAACCGGAACTGAACCCGAACGAAATCAAAACAACGCGAACCCGAACCCGAACCGAACCCGTATTTTTTGCGGTTCGACACCCTGCTTCGTGTCCCTGACAAGATTTTTTTTGCGTGTTTTATATTTCTCTCTGCTTTCTCTTTAAACCGCTGCCCTCGTTGTCCATTATCAGTTGTACAAGAAGCAAACAGTGAGATTGTATTGCGGAAGTTAATCAAGATGTATGGAAAAAGAGAAGTTATCAGGTCAGCGTCTGGTTTCGTATAAATTATACGCAGAAAAATGAGGTACAGGCGGGTGCAGGTGAAGTCGTCCTCACAAGGTCCTGCGAGTGTTCCAGGTTGACACCCTAAGGATGTGCAGGTGATATGAGCGGGAGTCCCACTTTAACACGGAGGTAACACTGGGAGGACCAGTTCCTGAGGACGTCATCGTCGTCCGGGGTTGACATCCCGGGGACGATCGCAGGACGTTTCTGTGTTGTTGGGGTTTCCTGTCCTTCGCTTCCAGATTTGTGCCTGCTTGTGTACACTGTCACAGAGTCCCGTACGATAGAGCTGTGGAGCACAAAAGCTGAATCTCTTTCTCAACAGAATGTGGTCGCGTATGAGTGCCGAACACAATGGAGATGTGGGACTCACCCAAATGTGTGTTAGAAATATCCAGTCGTACGGTCACGTTCAATGCTGTCTGTTTAACGTGGTTGCAACGAACAAAATGGAGATTTGGGGCATGTGTTTCAACACTCAATCGTTTGAATACGTTGTTGGGGCGACTACTTCTTGGCCCCTTCATGTCTTTATTATTTTATAGTATCTTGCACTGTCATGGAATGAAGGTGATGAATACAACGCTTGTCCTTTGAGCCATTTGTTGGCTCTTCAGCTCAGGTAGAGGTACGATCTCATTTTAGGTAAACAGAGACCGTTACCTTTTCAGATCTGACAGTGTTGTTCAATACCCCTTGTTTTCTATGTTCCCGCTAATCTGACTCTGCTCTCATACCCTGTGCAGTTGTCACTAGTCTGTGCTGCCTGTGTTGGGGTAAATTATGGGTTCAGTGAACATTTTGCCAGAGGCAACATAGATAAGATTGTTGCATTTGTTTTTAAAATAGTTCCGCACATTGAGCAGTTCTTTTATTTGGTGCTTGCCGGTTCATGTCTTGGAGGTGACGAATACAACGAGTGTCCTGTGAGTAATTTATTGGCACTTCAGCTTACCTGCAGCTATAGTCGCATTTCAGGTAAACGAAAACTGTTACCTTTGCAAATCTGACTGTGCTGTTGTTCAATGTCGCTGAATGTGTATGAGCTGGCTAATCTGACTCTAGTGTGAGTCGCTTGTAAATACTTTGTGTCTAAAGAACATCAGCTACAGTGTGAGGGTCGGAACTGAATCGGATTTATACCATTGATGCCCTGTGAGTGCAGGATGCCAGAATGATTATTTTTCAGATTCCGTCACACGCCTTTTTTTGGCATGTGCACATTTTGATTTGCAGAGTACGATGTGTAAAGTCACATTCTTTTTAGTAACTTCAACGTCAGTGATCCCGGCATGCTTAGCACTGCCTCGAAGATTGGTCACTTGCGTTGTAACAAGGCAGGAGAAAGTCTGTAAAGTACTTCAGCTTCTCATCTTTCAACCCATGATCCATGCGGTGTCAAAATCAATAAAAATAATGCATAGACTACTACACAAGGTACCTAGGTACGATTACCTGATGTCGTCCATTGTCTAATTTTTCCATGGTGCTTGCCAGTGTATAGAAAAAAGGTTCGTTTTCGAATCAGCAGTCCGGAGGCAAACGGGCTCTGCGCAAGCAAAATACGGTCCGACTTGTACGGATGGTGATCTACTTCACACTTGCAAAGTGCCTGAGTAAAAAATATGCATAAATTTTACTTCTGCAGCACACAAGCTGCATCCAATATTTTACCACATTACCGTGACACCTACCACCCTTACCCTTACCACCCCACACGTGAAAAGTACTGGTTGCCTTTGGAGCAATCAGGGAGCGAGCACCGACCCGAGGACGGAGGCATTGCTTGTATCTACCAGTGATACAAGTACTGCGATATCTGTGCATGTATACTACTATCTACTTCGGAAGAGTACCTAGATTTTTTGGTATGTCATTGTGCAAAAGATGAGAAGTGCTCATGATGTTCGGTAATTTGACCACATGTTTGGAAGTAAATGTTTACCAAATACGTCAAAAAAATAAATCTTGTACCAATATCCATACTTTATTTGTATTCTGTGCATGAACTACACATACCTGCATGTGCATGTGAGGGACATTTAGCTGGATGAACAACTACATGAGATGAATAAAAACAAACAACAAGTGCCAAAACTTAGGTATAATTTGTGCATAATTTTAGACATCATGGCTAATACATGTCTATGTGACGCCTTCGTGGATAGATAAATACTGTCCCATTGTACACGTTTGCTCTAAAAAGGGTCTAAATCTGCTACAATTATCTGGCTATTAGCTGTATTTTAGCGTAACATTAGCAGGGCTGGGGGAAGGCAAGGAGATGAATACGGAGCAATAGAGCTACTTTGTTAGATGTCTAATACACATTCCCAAAGTTTACTTGTAGACGACTTTTAGACTTATACTAGCGCACCATATCTTGCCCTGGCGTTTTCGTTGTCTCCCTTCTTCACTATTTCGAAATCGTTGCACTCGTTGACGCATTCTTCAAGTCTTTTTCGTATACGACCCGCCATCATGTCAAAAGACGAACGTCGCGACGTTAATGCATGAAATGCATAAATGCACATGTTCATCAAGCAAAACCATGAAGAGCCGACAGCAAGTGAAAGTAAAAAGGCGAGTTTCCTTCGTCATGGGGTGGATGACGCGCATACGCAAGGCTGGCAGCGTTGGCAGCAGGCTGGCAGCGTGGAGGCAGCGTTCACGCATGCACAAACGCTTTGTTTGCGCAGGAAAGTCAACTTACGGGACCGGAGCTGCGACGAACGCTTGTAATGACCGGTAGACATCAGGTTACACCCGACAGACTGCCGGGCCTTTCGGGGGTAAACTCGTTCACCCGAAAAAGTCAGGCTCTGGTTATATGGTTCATTGTTCTCGTTGTGTGGTTTTATTTTACTTTTGGAGCAGGCTGTTCATGTTTGAAATGTGTTGTTCAGTCATCACAACAGCAACCTACACCTAAACCACAACCTAATAAAACCCATGCTTTTTGTTCTCCTTTACGTGCATCCCCACAGTCGTCACTACACTAGGGTTTGGTGTGTCAGGGTATTGATGGCGATGTTCTAGCAATGACTTTAACAGCTGCTTCCACTATAGTGTTCACGATTATATCAATTTCTTCATCTATGCTCACGTTAAATTTCATTTAATTGACGTGGTATATAAATGAGCGTGATAGAGACAGGCTCACCACAGCCAGCGCCACCTATAAAGGTGTTCAAGCTGAGAACCACATATCTGGGTGTTTTAGCAGAACTGTGACATATGCTGATTTATCAAACGTAAGGACTACCCTACAATGCCCTCACCTCGAATATGAAATCAGTCTTTTGGAACTCGTCGGGAAAGTTATTCGCAGGTAAATACCAGTTACTTGGGTTGCGTCTTCTATTTTCTTTTAATGTTTTCCCCGGATAGTGTGCTCTTTCACCCTCTCAGAGTGTGCTCTTTCACCGTCGTAGTTTTAAAAGATGTGTTTGCGTGGGACACCCTGTACATGTGTATTCAGGCTTTTAGTGCATATTTCGAATATGGTTTGTGCGTAGTTGCATGCATATTTCAATTTCAATTGTATTTCCTTTCGGATGGGAGTGAGTAAGAAGCCAGAAGGCTTTGCGAAGACTCTCCTCCGAAGAGTACATCATCCAAGGGGCATTACACAGAAATTACACAGAAGAAGCACAAGAACAATAGAAATTCACTTAATCCCTGGATATAAAGAAATAGGATATTTCCCGCTTAGAAAACAAGGACGTTTCTACTGACGTACCTATAAGCTGATTAAACAAAGACGCCGACATGTACTGTATTGACTGTTTCTGGTAATTAGTTCTACACATCGGTACATCAAATTGTACAGCTCTGAGGCGATAGGAACAGGAACGTTTCCGAAGATTACACAAATCCAAGAGTTCGGCACGATTATTACGAACACTTAGAGAATACGTTAATGTCAACTTGTAATTAAAAAAAAAACTGTGAAATTGGCGCGGTGTTATAGCACCTAGAAAGCTCTCTGTAATGCACAAGAGAACGCGAGCCAGCCATAGTTTTCGAGGCTGTTCCTTGCAGGACAGACAGTACATTTATGTTCCTGGCAGTCGTAGTACCCCACACCATAAAACAATAATTATATCTAGAAACAAACAGTGAATTATATATTTGCAACTTTACATTTTCTGGATGTAGATAACGATGTCTACATAACATTCCAGTCATCATTGCTAACTTTTTAACAATAAAATTGCAGTGCAAAGTCTATGTGAAATGCTCCGGAAATACGACGGCCATTGTCCTAAATGAAGACACGGCCTTGAGTTCCTTGCCGTCATAGGAACGTTTAGCATTATTTTGGATAGAAACATATATCTAGGACTAAACAACATCGTCTTTGTTTTCTTAATGTTAATGCTTAAGCAGTTGCAATCTGACCACGTTTTCACGCTTTCTAAAGTGTGGTTTGCCAATATATCAAATTCTATAACTGATGACCCGGATAAAAGCAGCGTAGTGTCGTCCGCATATATCAGAAAGGTTACTTCTACTGTGCTAGAAGCTATTGCATAAATATTGACCATGCCATTTATGTAGCACTTGAAAAATAAAGGTCCTAAAATACTACCCTGGAGCACACTTGACTTGACACAGGCAAAATCGGGTGTAACCTTATCTGCAATAACAGCCTGCTCGCTGAATGATAAATGAGATCGCATTAGTCTAGTGCAGCTCTCCAAATTCCATAGTATTCTAATTCGTTTGTCAGTGTTCCATGGTATAAGCAGTTAAATGCTGTACGCTAATGTACTAAGATCGCTGACGTTGGGCACTTTTTCTTTTGAAACCGGGTATTATAATATCCTTTAGTCTCAACAGAGCACTCTCTGTAGAATTATTCTGTTGAAAATCGAACTGCAAGTCAGTTATTATTCGATGTCTCTCGAAAAATTTCTGCAGTCGGGTGTAAATAAACCTGTCGAGACATTATCAATATACTGGAAAAACTGATATTGGTCTATAATTTGATAGATCGTTTTTATCCCCACTTTTATAAATAACTGAGACCTTAGCTTGTTTCAATTGTGCGGGGAAAGTTCCTATTTGGAGCGATAAATTATAAATGTGTCCTAGAGCAGAAGCAATGAAGTCTATACTATACTTAATTTCAGGAGACTTTAGTGCAAATTTATCTGCCTCTTCATGCGTTCATGGCAGTCTCGCCACGAATAAAGCCACGAATCTATCAAGTATGCCGACGAAGGCTATGCGAAACTAAGGCAGCTCGCCATGTTAAACAGCATGCACAGAACGTGCCCAGACATCCGCAGTTTCGATGTCGAATACGCTTGAACGTTGCTCGTTATTTCACGGGAGTGGGCGCCAATTTTAGGACTGCTCATTCTCATAAACTGGGTTGGGAGCTTCTCGACACAGCCGGAATGTTGTAGTCTGTGTTCTGGAATGGCTACTGTACATCCTGCTTCTGAGGTTATAGCAGGAAAATGGTGCCCAATTAGTGGTTGCTATGCAGGGTCGCAATAACAAGTGCAGTATGTTACAATCAGTAAGAGAAAAATCAACACTGTGTCTGAGCTTAGTGTCAGCGGCCGCCTTCATTGACAGGAATATCAGCATAATGTAAAACCCCGAGACTAGGGAACACGAAAGGACAGACACAATACGAACTAGACACAACACCCTAGTCTCGGGGTTTTACATTATGCATCATCTTCACCAGCTCGCTTGCTTCCTAGCCATTTTTTCATAGGAATATCAGGCCTTGCATGCGAGAGTCAGTGTTCACCCGATAAAAAAGAATGGTATCGAGTTATTGATGCTCGTTACTTGAGTAACAAAAAAGCGAAATACCGATATTGATACTGTCGAGTAACCTAACGATGTAGCGCTACCGTTATAAAACAAGAAGTAACCCGGTACTATGCCCGACAGTTTCGCTGAAACTCAAAGAAGTTCCGAAAAAATGGAAAACCGAAAACACAACACTGAAACGACGGTTAACTGAAAGGGATTTTGTGTTCTCTTGTTTTCAGGACTTGGTGGAAGTTCAGTAGGCTGTCCTCGTCAGTCTGCGCAAGCGAATATATAACAGGCGGGAGATCAGAGAATAGTCGTTTACCTATTACCGCTTAAAGGAAGGCTTCGGAAGGATTCGAAAAAAATTTGGTGAGCATCATGCCGAACAGGAACCGCTTCCTTGGTACCGAATACAACATTCGCATTAATTTTGTGCGTGCAATTAATTCGTGTGAGATGAAAATACCGGCTCCTTCTCACAAGCAGAGGCCCCTTCGGCAGTTATCCATAGAGATGTGCGCTGATGCTGTTTTTATCGGCGGCGACGTTGGAACTATTTTTGGTCGGCGGCGGCGGTTTGAATAGGCGCAATTCAGCGTTACGCTGGTATCGGAGGCGGCGGCGGCGTGATCACAACTCCCGCGCTTTTCGAAAATTAAATTTTCTGCGAAACGCACGAAATATCGGTGGGCCTCATAACGGTGTCTGTTTCAGTTTCTTTTCTCTGTAGGTTCCAAAATACTTAAAAGTGATAGAGTGCTTAGAAAGGACCTATACCAACACAAAGAAAAATCTGAGTCTGGGAGCGAGAAAGCACAAACAACAAGATATTGTTTGTGCGTGTCCTTCTTATGTTGACGTGCGTTCTCACGATGGGAGGTATGCAACTTCAAAGTGAATATCGTCGACACTGAACCGAAAAACTTTTACGTCCTATCCAAATTACGGCTTTGCGATGCAAGCATGGCAGTTGGCTGCAGCGAATTAACATTTCACGGCAAAGGGATGTAGTAGTAATCGTGTCAAAAGTGGAGGGAACAGCGGGGAAAATATGCAGGAATATATTCATCTTTGGAGAACTTTCGCAATAGAGTTCGTTTTATCCATTTTAACGAATCCCTTCAACCGCGTCAACTGAACTCCGAAGAGTGTAAAGTGAATGTAACGTTTTTCTGATTGACAGGCAGCACATCTATCATTTATTTCATCCTACTGGGCTACTCCCGATTTCACCTGATACAATGATAATCGCTGAAGCGGACACAGAGAAACTCGCAGATTCCGTAAAGATAGACAAATTATCATTGTTCTTATCATTGTATTACCAATACCATAGTAGTAGGGAACGTACTCCGTAAAGAAATGGGGTAAATTTGACATGAAATATTCTCCTTTCTGGCAAACAGCGTTACATCACCTTGGCAAATTTCGTAGTTACATTCAAGAATTATAGAAATTATAGAACATCACAATAGCTCTCTACGAATAAATGTCTTTGATGGCATAGCGGAAATAAAAAGAAAAGGGCGTGTTGGTTGAGACATGCTGGCCATATTGAAAAGTACCTGCTAATCACAGAAACGAGGAAAAGCACATAATTTTCTGTAGCGTACCTTCATCTCATTTCTGTTCTCACAGTTACTGAAACACCCTGCGTGCAGTATACTCCCCGTATGAATTCCAGGTGTACACGGACTACGCACGCGTTCACATAGAAACGACCAAAACCAGGAAGTTTTCTAAAAAGTAGTAAAAATAAACGGTGTAATGCACTTGCGGATAATGAATTGATTCGACGAGGTTTTAGAACAGTTTCGCATCACGCAAAATGACATCTTGACGCGTGACATTATGCATTGATTCAAACACACAAGATCTCAAAGCAAGGGAAAGCCGTCTATCAGCCGACAGTGGGAAAAAACCGACTTCATGCGCAGCAACAGTGTTGTAAACTGGAAACGAAACTCTTCAAACATTTCGACGATGATGACGACATGGGTATTACTTACGAGGATCTACCAGGCTGAGCATGATGGCACAAGATTGACGTTTGCTTCAACATTTATAGTAAAGCTTTTCCTGTGACTCTTTATGACGTACTTGAACGTGTTTGGACATGTTAAGATGTGTTTGAACATGTTTAGACGTGTTCAGACACAGGCGAACCGTTGAAGTCGTCCCTGGACGCACTAGTTCCTCTCTCTCACTCTCTATGACGTCCTTGAACGAGTTTGAACATGTTTGGACGTGTTTAGACACGGACCCCGCGATAAGAAAAACTTCACGCAGCACGAATTAGACTGGTGGTTAGTGTATCGTGTATATAGTGTTCCTGAGTTCGAATCCCACTCTGGGCCTTCTCGTCGCCATATGGGAGTCGGCCCAGAGTGTTAGCTTGACATTAGCGTAACGTTTTATTCGACAATAGTATCACTGTCATATGCGACATCGCAAAAAGGCGCGAAAGACTGAAGGCGGGGTGGGCAAAGTACAGACGACACCATCGCAATGCGAGGAGGAGGAGAGCGGAGTAGCGACTATAAAAGGTGCGCTGGTTCTACGGCGATTGATCGAAAGCCCATGAGGGGCATCGATCCACGACGTGAGTCGTTTCGTGAACCAAAATATAAGTTGACCGTCTCTGCTGTGTGAGTGTATTCTATGTATGGCGTTGTTTTTTCAGGAACCAATAGCCGCTGTCAGTAGTATAGTTTGCTGCTGTATAAGAACCGTACTGAACAACGACATCCTTTTCTAATCCAAGATGGGCGATTCTAATCCAATTCTAAGCCAAAATCCAGTTATAAGCCAACACAATCCGCTTGTAATCCAACACAAGCCAAATCCAAAGCCATCTGATTGGCCGCCATTAGCTCCGCCCACTTCACGTTGATTGGTCCATGCCAAGCCCCACTGATCGTTGATTGGTCAATCGTAGTTCTGCTCCTTTATGTTAATTAGTTGGCTTGGCTCCGCCCACTTCACAGTGATTGGTGCATGCTAAGCCTAGTGATCGTGGATTGGTCAATCATAGCTCCACCCCTTTATGCTAACTACTTGGCTTCGCCCACTTCACGATGATTGGCCCTTGCCTGCTGATTGGTTCACCATAGCTCCGCCCCTTTATGCTAATTACTTGGCTCCACCCACTTCACACTGATTGGTAGAGGCTGATCGCTGAGTCTGCCCCTAATTAACCGGCTCCACTGATTGGATCGTTCTAAGCCCTCTGATTGGCCACTACCGATTGGCCCATTCTAAGCCCACTGATTGGCCAGCTGAACTTAGCCTTAACCATCGCTCTGGCCGTCGTTCTAGGCCTACTGAACATAGCTTGCACTAGCGAGGCAGCGGCTTCACTGCGGCTCTATCTCATATGCCCAAACTTACCTCGTGGGGCGCAACTTTCTGCCCACTTCATGCTGATTGATCCTACCGATCCAGACTTTTAATCCAGTCCACGCTAAGCCTACTGATCACTCTCCCAGCGCTCTGATTGGCCGCTACAGATTGGCCCGTCCCGCCGAACATAGCCTGCGCCCGCCCTGCTCGGCCGCAGCTCCACTGTGGTTCTATCTCAGATACCCAAACTTGCCTTTATACTAGGTCTGCCTACTTCATGCTGATTGGTCCGTTCCAAGCCTACTGACTTCTAAGCCAAACCACGCTAAGCCTACTGATTGGCCCTTCACACCGAAGCCTACCGATGGCTGGCCCCGATTGGTCCACGATAAGCCTACTGAACTGTGATTGGCTAGCCTGAATTTGTCGGCACCAGGCAGCCGCTTCAGAAAAGACACACGACAATTGTTGATTTCAACCTCTATTTGGTACAACAGCCTCCTGGTCCAGCTGTGGGTTGGTTCAGCTGCATCAGAGAGATCGTTAGTCCCGGTCATCTTTTGCGTTTGGTGGTCACTCAGCTCCCTCGGTAGATGCCCTCTTGCTCATCTATCTGCAAGTGCTTATTGGCCCATCTGACTACAAGCCTCTCATTGGTCACGTCACTTATGTCTATAGAGCTCCCTAACAGGCAAGAACTGCACTTCCACTGATCGCCCTAGCTAAAATGTGTCTGAGTGACCTCTCAACATTTCCTGAGAGGCCTGAGAGGACCTTTCAAGAAATCTTGAAAGGTCTGGTAGACCCTTTAGCACTTCTGAAGGGTCTGAGGGGTCCTTTCAAGAAATCTTGAAAGGTGTGGTAGGACCTTTCAGGCAGCACAGAAGGGTCTGAGAGGACCTCTTAGAGAAAATCTGGAAGACGTTGTAGAATCATTCATGTAGCCCTGAGAGGTTTGGGGGGACCTCTCAGACAACTTTGCGACAGTGCGTCGTGCAACACCTCCCAGAGCAAGTTGCTGTGGGTTTCCGCGCCGCGGAACATGCTACCTCGTCCGCTTTGGAAAATAGATCGCAAGATTTCACATGTTTGTGCATTATTCCTTCAAGGAACACGTGCCGTGATAATCTTGTATTGCCGTCCCCCCTTGAAGCTATTGCTCTTGCAATCCGTGCATTATTGCATTGCACGTAGGTGGAAGCGTTTCGGCCAGTCGCCAGCGGTTGAATCAGTCTGTTTTGAAACAGTTGAAGTGTGAGGACGTCGGCCGCGGATCTCAAGTAATTTGCGTTTTGTCTTCGGGATTCTAACTGTTTTTGAGGTATGTAAACGATGTCTCAAACATGCTTTTGTGATTGACAGGCATTCCTCTTCACTTTAGGCTTTTACTACTGTTCGCAGACACGTATTATGAGCGCCGAGAGGAAGATTACCAACCACGTAACGTTACCAACAGCGCTTGGTGCCAAACGGTATGTTATATATTTCGATGCCTACACACTGACTTACACTGACATTTTGAAGTTGTATTTCTTACACATGAATCTCGTGCGAAGTGACAGGTGGTGAGAACACAAGGTGGTGAGAACCCAATCTTGCCAGTTAGTTGGCGGCTTACGCAAGCAAGGAAAACTAGACCGTGCATCGCAAGTCCCTAAGTATACGTAAAACAGAGGAACTTGATCACCGAGAAGCAGAGTTCCTCAAGAATATTTTTCATCGCCGCTGTGCGGACATTGTGAATATGTGTCCAATGAGTTCAGGCTTTGTGGAATACGACAGTATGTGTTGATGACGACTCGTATGCTTTCGTAGACATGTAAGTGCTAAATCTAGTTTCTGTTGCTGCAATTTACCGTTTCGTGTAGTTTCTTGCGAGCGATCCTTCAACAAATATTAGATATTCACAATTCTGTAAGACATTTGAAATAACTGTTACATAATCAGATAGCAGTGTGCATGCCTTGAGTATCTGTACAATCGAAGGAACTCAATATATGTGGAGTTTTGTGACATGTACTTGTCTGTATCTATCTCTGGTATATCATAGCACTGTATGATTGTACCACTCCGAGAACAGGTGCAGCGTAGACGGCGAAATTGAACATTGATGTTCCGATTTCAGATCTGGGCATTAGCTTCTGAGAGGTCCTGAGAGGTTCTGTCAATCTGAGAGGTCCTCTCAACCTGAGAGGTCAGCCTGAGAGGTCCACCAGCCTGAGAGGTCCACCAGCCTGAGAGGACCTCTCAGGCTGAGAGGACACACGTGTCCGTTCTTTTCTTTTCACTCATCTGCTTTCATGTTTACAGGTGACTTCCTCAGCGGAGCCTGAAACCCCTTATGTGAGACAGCATGATCATTGCAACCCACTATTCAGAGCAGACGAATGCTGTGCACCCTCTTTCCTGATTCCTCTTTGATGCAGTGTCTTGCCTACCACTAACGAGAGGATAGAGAGGTAGCAAGCGAGGTAACGAGGTAGCAGCGACCTTGTCTGTGTTTGTCGGTTTTTGTCTCCTAGTCTCGGGTTTTTAAGTTATGGATCTTGCCTACCATTCGGGCTCTGTATATTGTTCACAAGTTTTTTTAACTTTTTATTATTTGATTTACAGTTTGCTTTATCATGTGCACAAATATGATATTGAGGGGGCATTTTGTTTTTTACACTTCTTATCTTATAATCATTGCTCAGTTGGATTACATCATTTGCATTCACCGGAACTGGAGTTGTATACTGTGTTATTTTCTTCTCTCAAACCAGGTCAACCCATGCGTAGGGCAGCTGAAGTCTTTCACCAGGGTAACATGCCAGAACAACTCCAGCAAGTGCTCTGCAGGTCACATCTAAATTAAAGGAACCTACCTTTGATGCACTATGTCCTCATGAGATTTTGTTCCTGCTACAACTCTGCGCTTTGTTTCACATTACCAAAAAATAATCATACCAACTATTATCGTACCAGTGGTGTACTGCTGTGTTCAACCAGTTCAACTTGCTCTGGGCAACCTGCAAGGCTGTGCAGCTTAGGCTGTGCAGCCTTATTTGCTGGTAACACTGGTGCCAATAAGGTTGTTAGAAGAGTTCTGTGACAGTATAAAATAGAACATATCCTGTGACTAAAAATAAAAAATTATGCATGCATAGCATGTATGGTGGTCCACCAACCATCATAGAAATTCATAGTAAAAAACGCAGGCCCCGAAAAGACATGTGGTAGAGGGATTTTTTTCTGCCAATAACTTTTGCCACATATTGGTAACATTTTTATTTCATTTCAATTGACGGAAAATTAATTTCTTGGGAATGGGTTCCCGTGGTCATTTTACTCAGTATAGCCCATAATCCCACTCGTAATGCAACGGCAATTGCCAAAATAAATTCGCCGAAACTCCGTGGAAATGAGCCCTTGGCTCGGCCTCTTTTTTGACGGCTCGTAGTTTGAGCGCAAAACTGCGAAGAAAGGAGGTTACATTGACACGCCACACCAGGGGGGAAAGGGTTACAAGCCGTCACCTCATTTTTGTTAATCTAGCTCTGATTCCCGCACCCACCGCCCGTGTTTGTTGTAAGGCGTGTAACCCTTTCCACTCTGGTGTGGCGTGTCAATGTAAGCTTCTTTCTTCGTAGTTTTGCGCTCAAACTACGAGCCGTCAAAAAAGAGGCGGAGCCAAGGGTTCGTTTCCACGGAGTTTCGGCGAATTTATTTTGGCAATTACCATTGCATTACGAGTGGGATTATGGGCTATACTGAGTAAAATGACCACGGGAACCCATTTCCGCAAAGAAAACGTGAGGTTGCCTTGATATATTTCGAAGTTCAATTCAAGAAATTAATTTTTCGTCAATTGAAATGAAATAAACATGTTACCTATATGTGGAAAAGTTACTGGTAGGAAAAAATCCCTCGACCACATCTCTCTCCGGGGCCTATGTTTTTTACTATGAATTTCTATCATGGTTGGTAGACCACCCTGTATAATGTGTATATGTAGATGTCAGGTCTTCGTTATTGTACTATTTGAGCTAAATGTCACCATTTCAGCTGTTTGAGCCTGATGCCCTCGTCCTTGACGCACATACAAGTGTGAAACACCCTCGGAGGAGCCTGCACAGCTGAGGACCCTGCCCCGGTGGCAAATGGAACACTTCTTTCACAAAGAAAGCAGATTTCCGCCAGTAGACCAACAAGCAGTTTACTTGAAATAGTAGTACCAATTACTTGTCGTTTCTTTTTAATTGCAATATATAGGGCATGCTGCATGACTACTGGGGTTTTCTGCTTTTTTCCAGTTACCTCAACTGATGACTTCAAGCTTATGTAACACAAAAATATAAGATGGCAATGAAGCAGGTGAACTGGTGTCGTTAGATTGTGTCCCTCAGTCTTAGGGTTATGGATGTATTACGCAGTGTTGGAAACCTGGTTGGATAATAAATTTGTTAAACGACAAACAGTTATCAGAAATAAATACGATGTACAGAATACACAATACGCTGCAGTTGAGTTTCTGTAGGCATAGTGGTTGGCAATGCTAAATGTTCAGATTTACAGCGTGCTCAATACTGAATACATAATACGTGACGTGCTCATAAATAAATTCTTGCGTGAAACATATTCTTAGGCAAACAACAAGTCATTCGACGGAAGGAAATACAGCCAGCCCGTCCTGTGTGTAGAACAGTAAATGCGCAGTTAATCAGAATCACCTGAAGGCGCGAAGCTGCTTTGAATAATAACCGTAATGATGACGAAGAACACGAGTTGAAACAAAGCGAAATAAAACATTAGACCGCCCAGTCTTTTATGATAATTCGTGCAAACAAATCGAGCGACAAAGAGGGCATCTTCTACATATCACAGTCGCACTTCACAACGCAGTTGCTTTGGTGTCAGATTGCCAACACGTAAACATAACTGCAACTGACGTAAATATAACTGCAACGCCAAGCAACCACCAGACACTTTCGTTGGCTCGTCAGCAAAACTCTCAAAGCCACGGAGGTGCTTGAGTTCCTTGTTGTGAACGGCCGCAGAGCAGAGGACGAATACATTCGATGAAAAAGTACAGCTCACATGTCATACTTGCCAGCTCAAGCGTAGCAAACGATTCATACACAAAAAGCTGTTCATTATAGCGTGTTATCCAAACGCCTCCAACCAAGAAAACGTAATGCTTCAACTTCAACCCTCAGACGCGACCAGAGACCTTGTGACCTCTATGTGCGACGGGAAGGCGACAGCCACAGCGGGCTCGCAGCATTACTTGCCATTACGCAACACGGTGACGTAACGGGGCACAGAAGTGTGGTCCGTACAGTTACACCATCGACGGGAGAATTTGTGCGGGAGAGGAGGAACGCGGAAGAGACTCTTCAGGCTCGCGCTTCTCACAGAGCGGAGCGATTTCGTCTGGAAAAATTTGTGGCATAATCGTTCCTCGGCGGGAAGAACAGTTTCCATCGAAAAAAAGTATGGGGGTTCGGCAAATTTCATAGTCCCTTTAAGAGCACAAACTCTTGTACACCTTGTTCTACACATAAAAACATTGACGGTCACAGGTTTCCGCACTCATCCGAAACATGTGATTTTCGAGAGACATATAATCAGATAAAAAAGTGAAGTTGTCAAAATTAATAAAAATAACTTATTTAATGTCAAGTTAACAGCAAGGCACGTTTGCGATCTATCGTGGGTACGTTTGTCCTAGAGTAACATTTCACTACGTATCCAAAAATTATGCACATAATGTGATCACGGATACAGCCTTCAATGTTTTGGAATAGGATTTCCTCGATTGGTAGCGCCTTTGCTAACGGCAGTTTGAACCCAGCAATGGGGTAGAGTATCGCCTGTGGAGATGAACCTCCCCACTCTCCAAAACCAAAACAAAGCTGTTGTTGTTGCTAACGGCGAACTTGTGTGGCTAATGCGTGTGCTCTGTGATACTTCTGTCTTCGCGGATCCTCATTCGGCAGGAGTTGACAGCCACAAATTATGTTCATTGTTGTACGCATGTGCGTAGATGATGATGTAAGAACGGGTAAAGACAAGGTGTGAGCCAAGTGAAGAGACAAAATAAATATTGCAGTAGGCAACAGCTCCTCGAGGAAGGGAAATTCTGCAGAGATATGTACCTTAGAAACAGCATGTGCACATTAGGTAAACCAGAAGCAAAGTTAACATTACACTATGTTAAAGGGACCGAAAAGTGAATATGAACCTATCAAAACTTTAAGTTCAGCGAACCTTGAACCTTCTAAATTTCAAATGTCGAAGCTCGAACCTTCTAAAGTTCAAATGTCAAAGAACTCCGCTGAAATCGCAGTAGTTTTTCTGCAATCGATGATTGCATATCCAGGGACGTAGCACGAAACCGCAGTCTGTCAACAATTGCATCACACCGCGCCATCTGCCGAGGACGCATGTAATACGCGCGCTTCCGCTCGCTAATCCGGCGAGAACGAAAGTGCCATCGGGCATCTGTGACCACTTTCTACGTCGAGGATGTCGAATCTCCCGAACCTGGGGTCGGATTCACAAAGAAGTTCGTGAGATTCGCTACGATGTCGTAGTGTACAACCGTCCTAAGACATCGTCGCAAATCGCGGGGTTCAGCATTCACGAAAGGATCGTAAAGCAGAGGGAGGTTCACGATGGGCAGAACGAGCAAGAAAGAGCAGCTGACGTGCTTCCTGAAATGTGCCCGTGGTATTAATGAGCGAGGGGGCACGAGGGTATGTTATTGCTATTGCAACGACGTTAGCTCAACCAATGGGACCCGTTGTATCCTATGACACATGTCACGGTGTTTGTCAACAAAATCGCGCGGTATCTTCAGAAGTGTGTTCTGAAGTTGATATAGAAGACACTCTTCGGGCCTCAAAGCGTGTCCACCGGTCGAATTTTACGGAGAGGGAGATAGAGACCCTCGTGGAAGGGTACAAAACAAACAAAAACGCTATCGACGCCAGTGGCGATGGAGCAGAAGGAGCTAAAGACAAGCAAAATGCTTCGAAGCACATCACTGCATCCCTCTTCGCGGTTTTGGGAATTACACGAGACTTTGCAGAAGTAGAAGTGGACAGACTTTAAAAGTTCAAGCAAAAGAGAGGTACGATGTGGACGTTCGCAGGAACAGCAAAATGTGGGAGTTCATTGGGAATTACGATGGTTGTTAGGGTGGATATTACAGAGAGGAGAGGAAAGGACGGTTATGAAATTTCATAACATTCACAACTATATTGATTTCAAACGCCAGGAGCAAGAGTGTAGACAGCAGCGCAGCTAGGACCGGTGACGCTACTGGAGGAAAGAGTGGTTGGGGCCATTGACCGAACTGCTGTCCATGCAGTTGCTGCTCTTGGCAGTTTCGATATTGGTGTGTGTGTGAGTGGGGGGGGGGGTGAGTCCACTGAACATTCTCACCACAAATTTGTGTTAATTAATTCGCTGAGAATGCTGTGCTCAGCTCTAACTCAGCAGAAGAACTCACCAACCCAGGCCCATCCTATCAACCATGTCCAACGACGCTCTTTCAGGGAGTACGGGAGTACATCCTTACGGGAGTACCCTTACTGGGAGTACGTCTCCCATGTGTATTTACCTTCAGAAAAAGCGACTGTGAATGATATCTATGTAGAGACCACTCAGCAGCCTCAGGCATCCGCCTCATGGTGAAGCAAGGACTCATGTTTCAGCAGGGGCATTCAGAGTAGAACCATGCGTAGAACCACAAGCATACTGTACCCCCTCATGCTTCCTTACGTGCATTCACAGTGTACAATGAATTGAGTCAATAATTATCTGCCTGTCTTCTCAGATTGGTGTGTGCATGGCATTTCATGAAGGCGTCAAAATGACAGCCGCACTGGGTGAGAGGAAGTTTTGTAGGCTCACAAGAAAACTGAGAAACATTTAGCAGGCCTGCTAGCTCTCCAAAGGCGAATGCTTGCCATAGAGCACTATAAGTAAGAGGTGAACACATTGACAGGCGGAAGCTTAAACCATGGAAACAGTGAATAGACTGCGTACATGAGTATGTGGAATCTTCATTTATTTAGTTGACTTCAGTTACGAAATTATTTAGGAGCGTATTCAGACATAAATGAGTTTTCTAAAACAACCACACTCTCCATCCCCCGGACACTCCACCTGCACAATTTCAGAATATGCACACGTAGACGGAATGTTCACAGAACCTTGCTTACGCTACATTGCATGACAACTGCCTGGACATCACCAAACATAATTTACCCAGGGTGGTCTTTAGACTCGGTGTGCGAATGAACTTCACTTGAGCGATCTCCCGCTCCACGACTGCACTTGGTACACCAACGACGATGCGGGAACAACTGCTTTGTCTCACGGCCGCCAAATCTCCAATCACCAACTGGAAGCTTCCACTTGAATAAAAGCGAAACGCAACCATCACCTGCACGTCCCCGCGAATAGCGTGGCATCGGTCAGATGGTCGCCTCAAGGAGGGAGCTAACACGTCGCACCGGTATTCTTCCTGTCTGTATCGTGCATGCTATTAGGGATGCTTTCCCATCAAATGTCTATAAGGGCTTTGTACCTGCAGACTTGTAGATATGTAGACAGGGTCCCTGCAAAATGTGACCATACTTTTTAAAAATATATCTTTCACATTTTCCGAGATGAAATCAATTGCAATATAGCGTATGCTGAAGGGCACTCCTTGCGAGGGCATTAGCAAACTCATAAGACAATGTCTTAATTAACTTTCGATAACCCGCTTTTTAATTATAAAAGCTACGAAGTCCCAATGAAAACACCTGTTCCTTTCGGTCACCTGAGATCATAGCCGTTTTCAGAACAAAAATCCGTTCAGTAGATCGTCCGCAAAAAATTCGTGACGGAACATCCTCTTTTTCTTTGTTTTGTTCATTGCGCATCTTCGGAGACCCGTATTTCCTTCATCCCCAATGTGAGAGGGGGAAAGAGCACACTATCGCCTCTTGCGTCCTGGAAAGAGAACAGAAAATGCAACACAAGATAAGGGCTGCTCCGATAGAGTCACCCGATACATTTGTTTTTGTTTTGTTTACGCAAGTTAAAGCTCATCTTCGACGCATGAGGCGGCACTGTGCTCCTTCACCATCTCACATTGGGTTGAAGGAAATACGCGTCTCCGACGATGCGGAATGAACAAAATAAAGAAAAAACGGTGCTCCTTCACGATTTTTTTGCGGACGATCTACGGAACGGATTTTTGTTCTGAAAACGGCTATGATATCAGGTCACCGAAAGGAACAGATGTTCTCATTGGGACAACCTCGTAGCTTTTATACTTTAAAAGTTAATTATTGAAAGTTAATTAAGACATTGTCTTAGGAGTTTCCCAATGCCCTCAGGAGTGCCCTTCAGCATATGTTATATTGCAATTGATTTAATCTCAGAAAAAGTGATATATATATATATATATATATAAGGGGGGAAAGTAAATGATGCTAGACGTGTTTCAAATTCAAAGTTACAGATTAAAATGGCTTCTATGGCTGCACGTAGAGAAACAGATACTCATTGAACGATGCGACAGCACCAGAGGACACGTGTTTCGCCGTGTTTGCGGCTCGTCGGCCCTGGGTAGCTGCGCATCGTTCGGGATTGGCAAACCAGGGGTCACTCAGCGAGCGATATACACCTGGGAGGGTGACTGAGCACTCCCCAGTGCCACAGTGCAAGCCAGTGAATTATGAAGAGGACCCCTCTTCATAATTCACTGGCTTGCACTGTGGCATTGGGGAGTGCTCAGTCACCCTCCCAGGTGTATATCGCTCGCTGAGTGACCCCTGGTTTGCCAATCCCGAACGATGCGCAGCTACCCAGGGCCGACGAGCCGCAAACACGGCGAAACACGTGTCCTCTGGTGCTGTCGCATCGTTCAATGAGTATCTATACAGGGTGTTTCAAAAAACGTGTCATTCGGACTTCATAAAAAAACGGGGCGACGGAAAAATACGGGGTAAACGGCATTTGTGTGGCAACTGAATTTGCCACCTTGAAAAAATATTTTCATTTGATTTTAATTAAAATAAATTGAATTTCTTTAATTGAACTCCAAAATTTCCCAAGTCAACCTAACGTTTTTTTTACAGAATTAGAGAGCCCGTAGCGAACTTAGTCAGATCCACCAAGAAATTCGCTCGATATTGCAAATGGAACTGCCCAAAAAAAGTGTACCTTGTAAAATTATTTTCATTTAATTTTAATTAAAAGAAATTGAATTTCTTTAATTGAACTCCAAAATTTCCCAAGTCAACCTACCGTTTTTTTTACAGAATTAGAGAGCCCGTAGCGAACTTAGTCAGATCCACCAAGAAATCCGGTCGATATTGCAAATCGAACTGCCCAAAAAAAGTCCCGAAATTGAGGCTTCAGAGTTTCGGGTATTCAACGGCGCACCAAGTCAGTCGCAAAGATGCGCAGAGAACAGCACATGCTCCTGCCCCCATGAAAGATAGAAGGTCGGAAAAACACAGGGCGGGAAAAAAGAGGCGGAATCATTTTTGTTTGCCGCTTATCAACGTATGGTGGAATGTCACCTGCCTTGTTATCTGCGCGTCTTGTGCTGCACGCCGGTTTGGCGATAAACTGTTCTAGCTTCATGGGGGCAGGAGCATGTCCTGCCCTCCGCTCATTTTTCCGACTGATTTGGTGCGCTGTTGAATACCCGAAACTTTGAAGCCTCAATTTAGGGAATTTTTTTGGGCAGTTCCATTTGCAATATCGAGCGGATTTCTTGGTGGATCTGACTAAGTTCGCTACGGGCTCTCAAATTCTGTAAAAAAAACGTTAGGTTGACTTGGGAAATTTTGGAGTTCAATTTAAGAAATTCAATTTATTTTAATTAAAATCAAATGGAAATATTTTTGCAAGATGGCAAATTCAGTTGCCACACAAGTGCCGTTTACACCGTATTTTTCCGTCGCCCCGTTTTTTTATAAAGTCCGAATGACACGTTTTTTGAAACACCCTGTATATATATAGCTGAAATGAAAATTGAAACACAGACTACGAAGGTACGGGAAGTAAGAAAAAAAGGGATAATTTATTTACATTTAAGATACTTGGAATGCTAAAAGGGCTGTCCACATTACGGCGGAGGCTCCGCTTTCGTCAGGACAAAAATATGTCAGTGATACACAGAGCTTATAAAGGCTCGCATAGTGACGTCATCGGGAAAGGGAAAACCCCGCCACCTGGCGGTTGTCAAAGGGTCACGTTCGAGAATGTTGACTTGTCAGCTTCAAGTGTGATGTCATCGTCCTTGGGGTAGTGGCTTTGTCAAGGTTGCGCCACCCATCCGGCTGAAAAGGAATTGGAGAAAAAGTTCCTTATCTACGAGGTTAGACTTCTTATTGTTGATAGCATGCTGGGGTCTTCGTTAATGGTCGATTGGAATTTGTAGATTAGGTAGGATTCGCGTTGCTCTCGGGAGCGGTCAGAGTTGAAGTTTGACTGGAGAATAAAGATTGATACATCGTTAATAGAATGACCTGCACTCTTAAAAATGAACTTCACCACATAGCACGCTCCTAGCCAACCACCATCCCGAATGACAACGTTCTCGTCCCTGATTTGTTGAAAACAGGAGGAGGAGCCTATTTTGTGCCGTGCATAATGGGAACAAAATAGGCTCCTCCTCCCGTTTTCAACAAATCTAGCGCGAGAACGTTGTCATTCGGGGTGATGGTTGGCTAGGAGCGTGCTATGTGGTGAAGTTCATTTTTAAGAGTGTGGCTGCTTGAAATGGCGGGAAACTGGAAGATTAGGTTTTTGGTGACATCCGATCGGTGGTTGTTGAATCTGACTCTGAAAGAAGTTTTTGTCTGACCCACATATAGTGTTTGTTTGTTTGTTTGTAAGAAAAAAAAACAACGAAAAAAAAAACATATAGTGCTTGACATGTGTTACATTGGATTGCATAGATGACGTTCGAGGAATTGCAGTCTAGGTCTGCAATGATCTTGGCGGTAAAATTAGAGTTTGTACTTTTGACTTCCTGCGTGGTCTGCATTAGTTTGCAAATCTGACAACGTCGGCCATTACATGGGTGACAACCAGTCCAAGGGTTTATCGTACTGTTTACTTTAGAGCGGACTAAGTTATCCTGCAGATGACGTGTACATCTGTAAGCGACACGTGGTGGTTCGGGAAAAATTTCCTTAGTGCGTTCGGACTGGAAGAGGATACTATGGTGGCGATTAAGCATGCTGTTAATGTTTGGGATATTTCCGGTGAATGTTACAGTTAAGTTTACCGAATTGGTTTTCGAGTTATTTTTCTTTTTTTCAAACAAACTAATGCGGCCTACTTCGCGAGCCCTGTTGAGAGCATCTTGCACCAGGTTCAGTGGATATTGACGATCAACGAAAGTTTGTTGCAGCTGTTCTAAATTTTTTTCCAGATCGCCATCATTTGAGCAGATTTTCCTGTATCTAAGGGCTTGACTATAGGGGATGGCCAGTTTCGTGTGTCGCGGATGGCAGCTTTGAAATGATAAGTATTGTTGAGAATCGGTTGGCTTACGGAACAGATCAGTTGTTAAACCACCATTAGTGAATTTAACCTGAACATCTAGGAAGTTAACAATCGTGGCTGAATAAGGATGAGTGAAGTTAATGGAGGGGTGGAAGTTGTTGAAGTTGCGTATAAAATCTACAAGGCTGTCTTCCGAGTGTGGCCAGATCATAAATATGTCGTCCAGGTAACGTTTGTAGAGAGTAGGTTTTAGCTCGCACTGGCTCAAGAAATTTTCATCCAAACTGCCCATGAATATATTTGCGTAACTGGGTGCCATCTTAGTGCCCATAGCTGTGCCGCTGATTTGTAGATATTGTCTGCCATTAAATTCGAAGTTATTGTTCCTCAGGATCAGTTTCAGTAGAGCAGATAGCACAGTCGAATCACAAGGGGAATCGGAGTACTTTGAAAAAGCCGTTTCTGCTGCGGTGATCCCGTCTTCGTGTGGGATATTGGTGTATAAGGATGACACGTCTAGCGTAACTAGGAGACTAGAAGCGGGTGGCTGACATTGGTTTAGTACTTGGAGGAAGTGATTAGTGTCCTTAATATACGAAGGGGTTGTGGGGGTATGTCTTTAAAGCTCAGCTACGCCGATTTTCGAGTGTTACAGAATGGAATGGTACTCACACGATGTGTTCATTAGGGAACACTAATTATGTATGCAAAATAGTTATCCCAAACTCCTCGCGGTTTTCCGAAAAAGTGAATTTTTAGTTTCACTGACATCCCGTCTTGCGGCCCGCAAACCCTGTGTCGACGACACATTCGTGGTCTGCCCGCGCTCCGGCTTGGCATGACTTTTGGCTTGGTTTCTTCCGCCAAGCCGGCCAGTTTCTTCTGACGAGCCGTCTGCTGCGCAGATTCACATTGGGGAAGTGATAAACAGTTCGCTATTAGGGAGCCAGTATATTTCTGGACTTCACTAAACCCACGAGGAACGTGAGTTTTGCTTCCTTCGACTGCAAAGCATTTGCTAGGCCAGTACAGACTTCCTGGTGTGATTCGTGTTCTGTGCTGCGTGCCGAGAATGCGTGAGCGTTTTGCTCCCGTCTGCAAGAACACTTCAGCATGCAGTTCCAATGTTTCAAACCACAATTTTCCGAAAGGCGAAAGCGAAATCTATTGACTGCAACAATCGGTTAGAACTCCGACTGGGTGCCACCTTCGAAAGCAGCGATTTGATCTGTTCATTTGGCTCATACGAATGTTACGGAAGCAATATGCTCAACTTGTTTCACAAGAAACCGAAGATGTCTCGTCCGGCATGCTGTGCCAGCCTTACCTGCAGCAGGAGATTGCAGGGGCAGGATTATGCAGCAGATAAAGGTAAGACACGTAATGTTAGACAAGTCAGTCATGCTGTGCAAATTGCATCACGTAGAAGAGAAAAATACGCTATCTGTCAGTTACTGCTTCATCCTTTAGAGATTACGCCCCGGCGGGTGTATTCTCAGTACAGATTTGTAATTGCCTTATTTGTTAAATGATTTCGCAGGCATTCTGGCACCACCGAAAAGCTTGCACTCCACGTCTCAACTATCACCGTCTGGGTTTCAAGCTGAAGGCTGTCACCACTGCCAACCAGACGCCCCTTCAAAGTTCATCTGTTTTTGTTGACGGAACAGTGACATCTGGTACTGAGACATTTCATTTTCTGATTAATCAAGTGCATTCCATCACTTGTGCTCGACTTCTTGTGTTCGTATACCCTTGCTGTTGCTCGCTAGCTTAGAGCAACCATGCCTGAGGTGCCAGCGCTTTCAGGGTACATTTAAGCAGTAAACATCGTATCATATGCACGGCAGCACATCTTGTGTATTTTGAGTAAGGTATAAATTCAATGTTGGCTCAGCTGTTGTATTTTGGTCACAAATAAGGTGTTCTTCCAGAGCGCTCAAGGGCAGTTCATGCAGGGCAGTATGTGCAACAGCACATACTTTTTCTCAGTTTTGACTAAGGTAAACCGAAATCTCCCAGTTGATGTCTTTCGGTCATAAATTATGTTTTTCGAGACATTCAAACAGCATCATGTGTGCAACAGTACATACTTTTTCTCAGGTGAAGTAAGGTAAATCTGTCCGCCGTGGTGTTCTGGCAGTGCAGCAGAAGCTTGTGTTGCATTCAAGTGATATCATGTATACAAAAACTTGTTTTATGCATTTCTGTAGCTGCTGTACTAATATTGTGAGTACAGAGACATTCCTGCAGAACATATCAGAGCATCTTGTGTGCTATTGTTTGTATCATCTGCAGCAGTATATTGATAATGTTAATTATTCAATGACTTCAGCTAACATTTACATTCTTACTTCCAGGTAAACCTGTCACGCAGATGCCCTACCCCTTGGTATGTATAGTTCAAGATTGTACCGAAACAATCCACCTGGAGCATTATTCTTCAATTGGCAGTGGCATTACTATCACACCACAGCACATACTGCATGTCTATGGTGCGTGTACAATGCATCAAACCTATTCTCAGGTACAGGCCAGCTGGTACGCAATTACAACATGAAACAACTGACACAGAGCCCATAAAGTCATACCTTTTCCTCCGCGCCTCGGGTTTCATGTTATGATCCTCACATGCAGCTCAATTCGCCTGTGCTGTGCAGCATGAGCAAAAGCATATATTGTTTGTGGTCACATGACACGGAACATAAATACAGTGAAACCTTCCTATGTTGGACACCCGCGGTGCAGCCGAAGCGTCTCCTACTTATAGAGGTGTCCGAGTTACAGAATATGACGGCAACAAAAAATGGAAGAGATCACAGCTGTGAGAATTGTCCCCCTTCTTCAATTTAAGGTCCTTAGTGGTACCTGGTGGTGGTGCCTGGTAGTGGTACCTCTACCCACTCTTCACTGATAATTATTACTGATTTTAGTATATTCAATTCCGTTCAGATTCTACTCAATGGCATTACCTCTGAGCTTTTCGAGCAGCAAGGACTTGTCTCTGAAGCGTCATCCCACTTCTCATAGCTTTGGTGCAGTGCTCGTTCAAAGGCTGTAGACAAACTGAAGACAAGTGCTAACATAAAGAATTACAGTGTAGACTGACAGCACTTGTTTTTGGACTCAAAAACTAAAGCAACAAAATGCTGAGACCAGTATAGGGGGAAAAAGGGGCAAAAGTCAAGGCCACTGGCTCATTTTGAGTCTTTTTGGTGCAAAGATGGGCCGATATTGAGGTAATTTGGCCAGGGTTTTGTCTGACTTTGCAGGGAAAACCCTATCCTACTTCCAAGATAGGGAGGTGTCCGACATAGAGAATTTCGTCCCCATGTAGTTTCAATGGGAGCCTGCCCGTGCAATGAAATCATGGGGAGTTGTCCGAGGTAGGGAGGTGTCCGACTTTGGAGGTTTTACTGTACTATAGAGCATTCTACATCATGTAATCTAACAGTTGTTCACGTTTGGATATTTTAACCATGGAATTTACCCTGCATGCACCATACCATGTCCAAACACGAACAACTGCTAGAGAGCAGCATGTACTGTTTCCGTATAGCACTTATGGCTTGCGTCCTGTGATCGGAAACAGTGGTGTCTTTTTTCTGCTACAACCAGTAAACTACAGTAAAGACCTAGAAATACTGTGTCATACCATAAAGCACTATGGGAAATGGCAGTTTGAGAAACTGGAGAAGACTGTCATTAGAATGGGGGACATGTTCTACGGTGAAATTTTTTACAGTGTGTGCTGTACCACGTAATGCACTGCAGGCCTACCACAGTATGGTAACGCTCTGAATACTGATTTGCTCAAAAAAGGAATGTGTGCGTTTCTTGTACTAACTTTCCCTTATGCAAGTTTGTAGAAAAATGTTTTCAGCTAATGGGGAGGGAGAGGACATCATTCTGGAGTCTCGTTGACCTACAATGTGTCGTGTGTGAAGGTCATTTTGATGAGTGTAGGTGGTACAAGACTGTGTTCCCACATTCTTGGCAGTGTTGACTAATAACCATAATAAAGTAGAGGGTACATTTGTTGCTTCATATATTTGTGTCATGGCAAAGTATGTAAAGATACATCTGTCTGCAGGTGACAAAACTGCACTAATCATTTGCCGGCCTCCATGACATGTCTGTCACATTCCAAAGTGATTAACATGTCCCATAGATGTGTGCAATGCTGAAGATGGCTGTGTACCTTCTATGGATTCTTGATTCAAGAAAAGTACTGTGTGATTTGCTAACAGCGCCTGGCTGTACCTTCGCAATTCTACATAAAAATATGTAAAGTTTAATAAGTATTTTATAAATAAGTAAAGCTGAAGGAAACATCATGAAGGTCCATAGCAAAAAACCCTGAGACGAGGGATAGGAAGGGACATACACAATGTCTCAACATAGCGTGTTTATGTCCCTTCTTGTATCTCCTCTTCAGGTCTCGCCATCATGGACACTATCACCAGCTCGCTTGCTGTTGAACCGTTCTTTCAACGATAAGGGTCACTTTCATGGACTGGATGGCAGCCAACATGCTGTCAATAAAAAGTGTAATGGAAGGAGCTCAATATGATCCTTAGGCTGTGCGTGGTCACTGCTTTCTGACAAATGGTGACTTAGAATTTCAGGACAGTGCCTGCAGTGGTAGTATTCTTGTGTTCTCACCCTTGAGGCCCATTGTGTGTCATCGGTCACCTGTAATCTGCTAATATGCACATAGCTAAAACAAAGTATATTTGTATTTCTTTGAATACAGTTGGTACAGCACATTGTTTTTTACATGTTCTTTGGAAAATATAAATAAAAATTTATCTACTCTGCAAGTCTCCTGTCAGTTCTACAGAGCAGCTTCGAACTTCACTAGAAGCCACGTGTGAAACCTAGACCGAACTCAGAATCTACGAGTACTATCTTGGGCAAGTGAAGCCCAAGATAGTACTCGTGGTAATCAAAATTCCCCAATTCACACCATCACCACCAGCACTGCATCACAGAGCGTCGTTAATTTGTCGTCTCACTCACTCACAGACTCCGAAGTCTCGCTGCTTAGCCGGGGCCTTTCATTCTGCCCTAACAAGAATAAGGCAAACGAATATCAACTTCATCTCGATTTAGACAACTTTGCTCGACGAATGCGCCTTAAAGAGTACTTTTATGATAAACAGGATCAAACCCCCAATCATTTTAGGCCACCGTCCGATTTTACACCGGAACCTAATCGCCAGAAAGCCCTAGATATCTACATAAAGGCAGTGCAGAAAGATATTATAACAGCATACAATTCTTCTTCTCGCAAACCCAAACCGAATCTTACCCCAGCGGAGCATCGTAGTCTTTCTGATCTCAAACAATCGAAAGACATAATAATCAAAAGAGCAGATAAAGGTGGTGCAATTGTTGTAATGGATATGCAAAATTACATCGATGAGGGACTCCGACAATTGGCTTGTGCTACTTTTTAGAAGCCACTGGACGGTGATCGTACGGAACAAATTGTTAGTGACATCACCAAAAATTTAAAGACACTAAAGGCAACAAAGAAAATCGATTCGGCATTATATGATTACCTTCTCCCACGTAACGCAAAACCAGGCAGGTTCTACATGCTCCCGAAAATTCACAAACCGGGAAATCCCGGACGCCCAATCGTTTCTTGTAATGGGACAGCCACAGAAAATCTCTCTAGCTTTGTAGACTATCTCCTTAAAGACATACCCCCACAACTCCCTTCGTATATTAAGGACACTAATCACTTCCTCCAAGTACTAAACCAATGTCAGCCACCCGCTTCTAGTCTCCTAGTTACGCTAGACGTGTCATCCTTATACACCAATATCCCACACGAAGACGGGATCACCGCAGCAGAAACGGCTTTTTCAAAGTACTCCGATTCCCCTTGTGATTCGACTGTGCTATCTGCTCTACTGAAACTGATCCTGAGGAACAATAACTTCGAATTTAATGGCAGACAATATCTACAAATCAGCGGCACAGCTATGGGCACTAAGATGGGACCCAGTTACGCAAATATATTCATGGGCAGTTTGGAAGAAAATTTCTTGAGCCAGTGCGAGCTAAAACCTACTCTCTACAAACGTTACCTGGACGACATATTTATGATCTGCCCACACTCGGAAGACAGCCTTGTATATTTTATACGCAACTTCAACAACTTCCACCCCTCCATTAACTTCACTCATTCTTATTCAGCCACCATTGTTAACTTCCTAGATGTTCAGGTTAAATTCACTAATGGTGGTTTAACAACTGATCTGTTCCGTAAGCCAACCGATTCTCAACAATACTTATCATTTCAAAGCTGCCATCCGCGACACACGAAACTGGCCATCCCCTATAGTCAAGCCCTTAGATACAGGAAGATCTGCTCAAATGATGGCGATCTGGAAAAAAAATTTAGAACAGCTGCAACAAACTTTCGTTGATCGTCAATATCCACTGAACCTGGTGCAAGATGCTCTCAACAGGGCTCGCAAAGTAGACCGCATTAGCTTGTTTGAAAAAAAGAAAAATTACTCGAAAACCAATTCGGTAAACTTAACTGTAACCAGTGGCGTATCTAGAGCTACCTGCGCCCATGGCAACATGGTTAACATGATGTCCTTGGGGATGCGCTTTCGTGTGGTCCGCACTAGGTTTCACACTACAACCTCTCTAATGGCGGGTGCTTTAGATCATTTATGAATGTGCCAGGTTGAGTACCCGACATGGCACATTGACACCCGACCACATAATGGCGCCCCTGTTCACCTGGCGCCCATGGCACCTGTCCGCACCTGCCACACCCTAGATACGCCACTGACTGTAACATTCACCGGAAATATCCCAAACATTAACAGCATACTTAATCGCCACCATAGTATCCTCCGCCAGTCCGAACGCACTAAGGAAATTTTTCCCGAACCACCACGTGTCGCTTACAGACGTACACGTAATCTGCAGGATAACTTAGTCCGCTCTAAAGTAAACAGTACGATAAACCCTTCGATTGGTTGTCACCCATGTAATGGCCGACGTTGTCAGATTTGCAAACTAATGCAGACCACGCAGGAAGTCAAAAGTACAAACTCTAATTTTACCGCCAAGATCATTGCAGACCTAGACTGCTATTCTTCGAACGTCATCTATGCAATCCAATGTAACGCATGTCAAGCACAATATGTGGGTCAGACAAAAATTTTTTTCAGAGCCAGATTCAACAACCACCGATCGGATGTCACCAAAAAACCTAATCTTCCAGTTTCCCGCCATTTCAAGCAGCCAGGTCATTCTATTAACGATGTATCAATCTTTATTCTCCAGTCAAACTTCAACTCTGACCGCTCCCGAGAGCAACGCGAATCCTACCTAATCTACAAATTCCAATCGACCATTAACGAAGACCCCGGCATGCTATCAACAATAAGAAGTCTAACCTCGTAGATAAGGCACTTTTTTCCAATTCTTTTCAGCCGGATGGGTGGCGCAACCTGCACAAAGCCACTCCCCCAAGGACGATGACATCACACTTGAACCTGACAAGTCAACATCCTCGAACGTGACCCTTTGACAACCGCCAGGTGGCGGGGTTTTCCCTTTCCCGATGATGTCACTATGCGAGCCTTTATAAGCTCTATGTATCACTGACATATTTTTGTCCTGACGAAGGCGGAGCCTCCGCGGTAACGTAGACAACCCTTTTAGCATTCCAAGTATCTTAAATGTAAATAAATTATCCATTTTTTTCTTACTTCCCGTACCTTCGTAGTCTGTGTTTCAATTTTCATTTCAGCTACATATATTCGCGGTGGTCCGAACCCCATTCACCAAGTATATATATATATATATATATATATATAGAACAAATAGGTTAATGTATCAGACGGCTACGAAGTTGAATAAAAGTGAAATAATAAGACTTGGACTACAGATTACAGAAACGTTAACAAAAACTAATTTATTTATTGGGCAATTTAACACATAGATTAGATAGACCAGGCTGGTTGAAGTGACGAGAAACAGGAAGATTTGGCTTTTTATTAACGTCCGACCGGTGGTTGTTGAACCTGATCCGAAAAGATGTTTTGGTTTGACCTACGTATTGTGCTTGACACGCGTTGCACTCAATGGCATAAATGACGTTGGATTAATTGCAGTCAAAGCCACCATGAATTTTGACGAAGAAATTAGAATTTGTGCTGTTAAGCACGTGGGCACTTCGCATTAGTTTGCATATTTGACATCTGCGGCCATTGCACGGGTGGCAGCCTGCCGTCGGACTTGTTGGTCGGTTGACTTTGGAGATGACTAGATTATTCCAAAACAGCAACCGCAAATCAGACAATGGTTCCGTCAACCTCGTTGTAACATTCAACAATAATGTTTCCAACATCAACAGTATACTTAATCGCCACCACGGTATTCTTTGTCAGTCAGAGCGCATGCGACAAATCTTCCCGGAACCGCCACGTGTGACCTCCAGGCGCTCGCAAAACCTCCACGATAATCTAGTCAGCTCCAAAGTCAACCGACCAACAAGTCCGACGGCAGGCTGCCACCCGTGCAATGGCCGCAGATGTCAAATATGCAAAGTAATGCGAAGTGCCCACGTGCTTAACAGCACAAATTATAATTTCTTCGTCAAAATTCATGGTGACTTTGACTGCAATTCATCCAACGTCATTTATGCCATTCAGTGCAACGCGTGTCAAGCACAATACGTAGGTCAAACCAAAACATCTTTTCGGATCAAGTTCAACAACCACCGATCGGACGTTAATAAAAAGCCAAATCTTCCTGTTTCTCGTCACTTCAACCAGCCTGGTCATTCAATAAATGACGTTGCCCTTTTTATTCTTCAATCAAACTTTAGCTCCGATAGAGGCGGGGAACAACGCGAGTGTTACCTCATTTACACATTCGAATCAATCATTAACGAAGATCCCGGTGTACTTTCAACAGTAAGGAATCTGGTCGTCTAGATGGGATATACTTTCCCATTTTTTCCTTTTATTTTCCTTTTTTTCTTTTCAGCTATGGCCTCAGTACAGCTCACCCTGAGCTGGCTCCCATAGAAAGATGACATCACCACCCGGACTTGACCTTGCGGAATGTTCCAGAATATGACTCAGACAACTGCCACGTGGCATACTTGCACCGATTGTGACGTCACCCAGGAAACCTATTTAAGCAATATGCAACCCTTGTACCTCTTTTGTCCTGACGAAGACAGTGCCACTGTCGAAACGTCGACCATTCTTTTTTTAATATGTGTGTTAAATTGCAAAATAAATAAATTAGTTTTTGTTAACGTTCCTGTAATCTGTAGTCCAAGTCTTATTATTTCACTTATTTATATATATATATATATATATATATATATGTATATATTTGCAGTTTGACCGTGCACTCCCAGCCGAGTGCAGCTGTTTCGTCCTACTTGGGACTCGTCAGCCCGGCGTAGGGAAGTGACACGGTCTTGGGTCGGCACTTCCCTACGCCGGGCTGACGAGTCCCAAGGAGGACGAAACAGCTGTACTCGGCTGGGAGTGCACGGTCAAACTGTAAACATATGCTCAACGTGCAGCTACATAGCCTCGGCTATTTTCCCTTTGTATATATATATATATATATATATATATGTTTAAAAAATATGTTCACACTTATCTTGGACACCCTATATGGGATTAAGGTAATTTTCATTAGTGAACTGTGTTCATAACCTAATCATATACTTGATACTCACAAGGTTTCCAAGTGCCAGTTAATGTGTGAACAGAGATTAGGATTTAGCACTTAACTCTGTTTCGCTAAAAGGAGTACTTGTAACGGATTCATTACCATGTCACCAACTAAAATTTGTAAACAAAGACTTCAAATTACGTTACACGCTATGTTAATTTCGTACTTGTTATCATAATTCAAAACTTCGATTCCGTTACGGAGCTACAATCGAAATTATACCGCACTCCTTCTTGCTTCGGCACCAAGCAGTGGACGTCGTTTCATCTCGTGGATTGGTGTTTTTTAGTCCATGCTGCGCGTGCACGCATTTGCTACGTCATGGAGCAGTCCGGGCAAAAAACATAGTGCGCGTTGCGAAGAGGACTGGCGTCCCTGTCCGAAGGACGTGAAGATAAATGCTCTCAGTGGCACATTCACGAAAACTATTGTGGGCTACAATTCAGTGAATCGGTATTGAAAAATGCTGCAGCGTGCATCATGCCGCTCATATACGGAACACTACGAACGGACCCGTTCCAAATCCGCATGCCCACGATAGGTATTCGCACGCTTCTCATTCCTGCTGTCTCATTTGATGCCGCCAATCTTTGTCTCAGGGCCGTCTTTGCCGCCAAAGACGGCTCTGTTTTCACTGCGTTTTTCCTTTAAACGGTAGCGCTTTGTGAACAGAATTTGCTTGCACCATACTAATTGAAACACGGACTTTCATTTGGGAGCAAGTTGTTTTTTTTTATTTTAGTGCCCCTTTAACCATACAGCACTGGAGTGCGCAGTAGTAATCCAAAATTACTAAACAATTTATTATGCAGCAACAGGCACTGTCTATCTTTGCAATGAACCATTTTCCTGAGATGTGGCGCTCTCGAATGTCGTCTGCTACTGGCTGAAAACAAATGCACGTGAGGAGCGCTGCGGTTTCTGTGTCTTTCGTTCAAGCATAGTTCTTGCATTCACTTTTTGAGTATCCATCTTAGGCTTCGAAGCCTATTCCTGCTGCTTCTACCTGTACAAAGTGTAAGTGTCCGTTTGATGTATGCAACATGACCCTGGAGCAAACCGGGTCCGTGTCATTCCGTGCCAGACCAATAAGCTGTGCACAACTGTTTTGAAGAAGAGAAAGAAGAAGATTCTTGCGCTTGTTGAGTGGTGCAGTCATCCAGCACTAAAGTATTCGTTATCGTTCCTGGGTCTTTTCATACATTTCTGGTGCCGAGAAGCGTAGCCTCACTCATTGACGGAAGCAATCCAGGAACGGGAAAATGGTGCATAGCAGCGTTAACATAGTAATGGCTACGGCTGTTTTCAGCTACGGTTTCAGCTATGGTTCCATTGTTTTCAACCAGAAGAGCAGAAGACGCGGGATGCGCATGCGCACAGCGATCGCGTGAAAATGGCGGATTCTATTTAACATGAAATATATTCACACTGTTTCATACACAGTGAAGCCGCTCAATAACCAAACTAGCCCGAAGAGCCTGTGAATGGGAGTGACTGTACCCATGTACTCTATCTACCCATGTACCCGTAAGTTCTCTGTTGCTGAGATTGAGATGTACTTTTGTATAGCAATTTTGACAGCCCTGCAAATAGAAACTGGCTTCAGTGTACGCAACAGACACGTCAGAACATTTATTTGAAATATAATATAAGAGCAGCAGCAACATTTGTTTTCTTTTTTATTGTCAAGGGATGTAGGAGACAGAGTAGGGCTCTCTGCCCTCTAATGTTTCAACATACTTGATAGAGTTGATAGTTGAGGATCAGGCGCTCCATAAGTTGGATGTTCTCAGGAACTCTGACACTGGGCTCTGCGCCGCCCCGGCCGGGATCGTCCTGCACAGTAAATCATTTTGCACCTTTATTTGCTGGTGGCGTTATTATTAAGTCACGCAACTGAAGGACCAATGCTTTTATGGCTGGGTCGCATGAGGATTTTTCCTCATTTTGTGCATGCTCAAAAAAGGTGTATTCCTATAAAAAACATTTTCTATGTATAATGTAAAAAACCCGAGACTAGGGAACACGAAGGGACAGACACAACACGGAGTCGTGTTGTGTCTGTCCCTTCGTGTTCCCTAGTCTCGGGGTTTTTACATTATGCATCATCTTCACCAGCTCGCTGGCTTCCTAGCCATTTTTTCATTTACATTTTCTATCCCAAGGTGCAAAGGTGCAAGAAGAGCGTTACTAAAGATGTGATATCGACATACACCACCTGTCATCTAATGTCGATCATTAAGGGTGTAAAGTGGGGTGTTGAAACAGGTGTGTACGTCGAAACACACAATTTTTACACCCAGTTTGAATTGGGAATGTGGTGTTAAAAATTGTGTTTTAATTCGTGAGAGAAAAATTATGCTAGTTTCACAGCTCCGCTCAGCAAGTGATCATATTATACAGGATAACCTGAGTTAAAAACACAGTATTTGATAGGGAAGGATATTAGGAATTTAGCTTGTATCTTTGACTCGTTGCAAGCGTGGGTGTTAATTGCAAAAACGCATTCCGGTCACCGTTACAAACGTTTCCCGCCCCAGCACATGTATCGAAAGTGCCCCAACAAATTGTATTTCAGTATATGATCCATCTGACACGCCAATATAGGTTACTGTGGATGCCCGAGGTCTCTTCAACCTTCGGTACTCACGCAGGTCCCACAGTGTTGCCAAGCTAACGAGGCGTGCCTGCGACGCATTGCGCTCCGGTTTACGTTCAACGGCTGGAAGTCTGCTATGTTCAGGGTGGTGCTCGCCATAGAAGCAAGAATGTCGAACTGTATGTCTCGGCCACTGGTCCCGGCACGCTGCAGCGGAAGTTTGTATTACCCTAGCTATTTGAGAGGGAATATTTGTCAGAAAACAATTCCATCCTAAAAGGTGTTTTCAATAGAATACTCCCGTTTTAAGGGTATTTTTGTTGTTAAACGCACATCATAAGAGCGTTTCATTAGGAATACACTTACCTGAAGGGTGTTTTAAAAAATACCCATCATTTGAGTGTAAAGGCAAGACCAGAAAGGTGTGCGCCATGGGACAAGCTATTTACACCAAAACTGTGTAAAAAAGTTTACTGTGTGCACTGATGTACGGCAGTCGTTTGCACCACTGAAACGCTTTGCTGCGTGCTTTTGCGATTTGCTCAAGTGTATCGTGGCCATATTCAGCCTGAAGTCTTCTGTGAGTTTCAGACGACTTTATGGAGAGCATGTTGAGCATTAATGCTCTATACATTGCTTACATGCAGACTCCATAGTGGTCGTAGAGACAGTGTTGCAGTATGCATGGTCGAGCTCGCGTACAGTTGTTCCCTGCAAAGTAGGGAAGCTCATGATTACAAAATGTCTCTGGTTCTCAATTCTTGCAGTGCAGGTCTAGACAATAGTCTTTTTAACTGTGTACTTCACAAACAGTGTCCGTCGACGTGGACAATGTGCCGGCAGCATCAGTGTTATCCGATGCCGTGACTTCCATGCACAGGTCTATGAAATCATTGGAGTCGACATGAAACAGTTTTAAAACTATTTGAAAAGAGAAACTTCCAAAAGATGATCAAATGATGCGATCTGTACAAACTACGAAGCACTCTGGCGCCACTTCAACAGTGGAATGTCCCTAAAATGAAATTTGTTTATGTTGGCGATGTCCAGTACGGGTCAAGTATGGTAACATAAGTTCAATTTAATACGTCGTCGCTATAATATAATTAATACATGTGTGACACCTGTACATACCTTAGACGTTGTGTTGCGCTCGTCACCTCGGTGAAGCAGAGTAACCGTCCATAACTGGTGACTGAACAGCAGTTTGCTTCGGGCGTTTCCACAATTCGCCTGCTGCGGCATCTTCGTAGTCATCGGCAGCAAAATGAGTTCAGCCAACACCACCTAGACAGAGAAAGCCTGCGCGCTTGTCGACTTCACGTAACAATTAAGAGTCAGCCAATCAGGATCCTGTTTCAACGGCCGTAGCCAATCACGAACGTGCCTTCAGCGGTCGTGGCCATGGAGAAGAACCACCGTCGTCTGCGAGTTCTGATTGAGCGTCCCCGCGTACTAAACGGGAAAAATTGGAAATAAAGCGCAACGGTCTCAATTTTTCTCAAAAGTGATAATCTGGAAGGGGTCATGCAATTTTTGTCTTAATATTTAGGTCTGCAGATTCCAGGTGAGCTGCAATCACTTGAGGGTTCTTGAATTCGCAGAACGATGAATCGCGGTAGCAGACGAATTTTCATTATATATGTCCACGTAGCGAAGGAGGCAGAGGAGGCAATGCGCAGGCTTTCTCTATCTAGGTGGTGTTGGTTCAGCGCACACGACCCTGTAAGCACACGAGTGCACGACCCTGTAAGCGTACGAGTGCTTTACGGTCCCCGTAAGTGATAAGGTATGGCAGTTCTCTGCGCGCACTGATTGGGGGAAGATGTTGGATCTTTCGAATCTACGACAATTAGGCGATGTACTGTTCTTCAGTCACCTTGTGTATATGTGGTTTTAGAGGTGTGAAGCGAATGGTTGTAACGTATAACTATTCGTGTGCTTTAGTGCATTAGTCCGTATGTTGTTTCTGTCGCCTGCATTGGATATGTACCAAGCGGTCCAGCTGTTTCTGCTTCTGCTTCCTGAAATGTGTCCCATACCAGGCAGGATGCGGCTTGGTGGCTGCGTGTGCGCTACAGGAGAAACTCCTCGTTCCTCCTTCCTGTTCACTATGTATGCGCCAAGGACATCATGTATGAAACTTGGAATGTGCCTATAATGTCTGTGCAAGCTCCGACAGTACCTGTCAGTAGTCTCTATCCTTCCTTCCTATTTATTTGGTGCAAGGTGCGTCATATATAGAGGAACCGTAGGCGAAGTCGGCAAATGTAGCTCGCATATGTTTAAACAGAACTACTCATCATTAACGCTCGCATTCCCGTAAAGATACGGCAGCAGATTTCCCCAACTGCGTTCTTCAGTACTGCACCTGTCTCGCAATCAATATGACCGGGCTTCCTTATTTTCTTCTGTTCCTGGTCTACGGTCTACGCGGAGAGTCTGCGAAGCGAGGCATACAGCCATTCCGGGCTTGCGGTGGAAAGTTCAGTAAGTACATATGCATCAAAGCTTCAAGACTTTGACGCAATTCCGGCAGATAAATGTGTAACATGGTCATACCAGAAGTCGAGGCTGTCAATACATGATGACTTATGTTTAATGGAACACAGACGAAAATAAAAAGGAACCTCTGTCAAACAATGTCACAAGGATCGCGGTGCAGTCATGATGCCATCCTACATAAAGGGCTCCTCCGGGGTACCTTCACTTTTTTGAAACTATAACGGTATACTCGAAGCTTATATCGAACTCCGTCTTAAACCACCATTCATTTCCGGAAAGCTGCCCCATATATTAAATATTCTTAAACTTGCTATTCCAAAACAGACATAGGGTTCGCCATTTCTATGACGGCAGTGATTCAGCAGGTCTATACCACTGACGCAAGTGATATCAGTGTTCTTTCAAGACCTCTCTACAGAGCATATGCGAATGTCGACTGCCGATGGTGGCAGGGAGCCAGGGCTCGCATCTACTTTTTGGTCCTGGGGGCACTCTTTGAGATTTGCGCCCACCCCCCGCCCGTACCACACAACTTCTTTCGCCGTGAGTTCCATGGGTGATCCCTAACCACACTCCTTTCCACCACTTTCCTTTCTTTTTTTCTTAATAAACATATCCCCCCCCTAACCACATGACGCCCCGAAACGAAACACTGAGCGACGGAATGAATGAAAAGCGTGCCATACGGCATTCATGAAACCTTTCATATATGTTATTCTATTGAAATGATAGGCTTGTACCTAATGCCTTAATTGTGACCACCATTCTGACCGGCTAACAATGCAGGAGACATTTACAGACTAGAGACGACTGTCATGGGCTTGTGGGACTCTAAACACCGCCAACTCCCAACCATCCGGCCGTAATTTTTTAGCCCCTTCGATGGACGTCAGGGGGAGGACGAATGCCCTGCAAGGAGCGTTTGCTCGATCCACATAGGCTTCTTGGTTGTAGTGTTTTTTTTTATGATTATTTGCGGGATGCTTTGCAGATACCGAAACACGTTGTTGATACCATCTCTGCGGTTACTATTCGTGCAAATATGCTTTCCCGTTGCCGACCTGCAGCTAGCTGGCGAAGAGCATCATGAACGTCACATACTGTCAACCCAGCTGTGATATGCTTACATACGAAAAAGATATTGTTATTGGAATTGCAGTTATGTTTGATAAAGCCAGTCGATTGTTTGTTTGATTGGAAGACTTTACTGTCGTATCGTTACGGGTCACGAACGCTGCATCCACCTGCTGTTGGCGAAGTCGTGCTCTGCGCCCATATCTCGAATGCATGGCGTTTGAGGTCCCAGGAGCAGTATCTAGACTTCTTTAAGGATATTACAATAGTGCGAATGAGTTGTATTTGGCAACCCCATGGTATCGTGTAGACACTGTAGGTACGTACGTAATAATTAGGCGTGACTGACAGCTTTAATAGCTTAGACTTCTAATGAACGTACTTCACGAAACTAATTAGTACACTGTCGATGTATCAAGACAGCTAGCACCAGATAAAAGAACAAGCAAGGAACTTGCGTGACCCCCGCAGCGGGCACCGGCTTGGACTGGTGTTTAGTGAGTGGCGCCACCACGCACCCCAGCCCCCAGTCCCAATGTGTTATCCGTACCGTGCCGAGGGGATGAAAAGCGAAGGGTAGAAGCCTTGAACGGTGGCTGTCGGGACCCTCCCACATGTATGAATGTGAAGTGTGGGCGACCAATCGGAACATTATATATTTCCTTAAACATCGCATGATTAAATACTCAAACTCCCTTCCGATCGGAAGCGGTAAGTGTGCCCGAACCAAAGTTCTCATACCAAAAGCAAAACCATTTATTGCCAAGTACATTGTACTGCCAGCCATGGCATCAGAAAATGTAAAAAAAAACTGTAGTTCTTGAGAAGATGTGACCTTTCTTTATTGAAAGAGCAGTGACATCCTTGTGGACAAACATTTCAGAAATAAAGAAGCTACGATCAGAAGACCTCCTCATAAAGTGTACGTCTGATGCTGATTGCGACCGAATCCTGAATGCCCGTGAAATGCATGATGCACGGGTTTCTGCCCCTATTGGAAAAACGTCTTGAGGTTACCCCAGAAATGCTGAGGTTACCTCAGGCTATCTTGAGGTTCTCTGAGGTTACCTCAGAACTACCTGAATTCTCCTGAGGTTACCTCACGAAATCCTGAGGCCCTACCTCAGGATCTCAAACCCGGCTGTGGGTCCTCTGAGGTTACCCCAAGAAATGCTAAGGTTCTGCCTCAGGGCCTCAGACCTCGTTTTCGGTCCTTTGAGGTAACCTCAAGCAATTCTAAAGTTCAATCTCAGAACCTCAGACCTGGCTGTGGTTCTTTTAAGGCTCCGCCTCAAGACCTCAGACCAGACCGTAGCTCTCCGTGGGGTTACCTCAGCTTATCTTTAGTATCAACCTAGGGCGTCGCACCTTGATACACCTTGCAGCATTGGGAACTTCGGTGGGCATTTCTCAGGGACCCTTTTCGTTGGAGAGGTTCGCAAGGCTTTTGGAGTACAATTTAGTTTGGTGACTTAAGTTAATCATGTTAACTTCATTAAATTGATAACTTTAACTAACGCTACACCAAAGCGTAACGCCAAAACGTTACATGAAATTTCGGGTCATCCACATAGATCGAAGGCATCAGTTCATTTATATCCGGTTAAAAATTAGAGCTCTGCTAGCACAGTAAACGCAAACAAGTTGTGCACCAATACAGATGTTATACAAAAATCACAATGAAACAATTGGTAAAAAGCAAGTGGGCTGGTGATTATAATTCATATTTTTAAAACCCGCGACTAGATACGGAACAACGAAAACAAACGACTACTTCCGCGAGTGTCTGTTCAGCTCCCTAGTCTCGGGGGTTTTGGTAATATGCAAAAAGAAATCACAGTACTCGTGTGAAAAATGCACTGCAGATTTTTATGTGATGAACCATCTTAAAACACAATGAGCACGGATTTTATAGGATAAACCGAAGCAGTTCACGCGCTGAATATTTGTTAGAGGCCAGAAATAATAGATAAAATTACAAACAGAGGTTGTTGCGATACTTTCTGCTCCTATGAGCTTCAAACAGGTTGGCGACGCCATTACAATGAAAGGTTCTGCAAAGAATCTACAAAAGATGGAATATTTGGTTTACGAAAAACAACGCGGAAAACATGCAACATCGGTGTCGTTTTCACGGCCGCAGTAAGTTTATCTGCTCGAGCGAAGCATCCCTCTTTCTCCCTTTTTCCTTGGTTCGAAAGGGGTCGAATTTCCCGCTTTTGTGGTTCTTGGAATTGCCTCCCCTCTGCTTAGAGCAGTTACATGCCGACTTCCATGCCAAGGTGTTCGTGTGTATTTTCTTCGTCCTGCTGTCGCTTCTTAATGACGTGCCAGGATGACGTGTGTATACGTGAGGTTCTTGACGACATTCGCGTTCTTGCTTCTGTGGAGAACATGATATTTTTTTCTGGAGACAATCATGCCACGGATTTTCAATCGGAACACGGAATATCCAGTGCACGCTATTTTCCGGAAGGATAGCGAAAAAACGTGTGGAGGCTTCTTTCAGCAAGGTACGTGAAGGTTATTTTTTTGTATATTGATTTGGCGCGCATGATGATATTCATATCATCATGCGCGATGACATGCTATGTAACATGATATATTGATATTGATGCGCGTGCGTGCGTACGTTTGTTTTGCATCAAAGAAAACAATTTGCTTGAATATTTTGTGAATGGAAAGTGGCATTTCAGAAGTAGATGCAACTCTGAATTTGAAATATGTTTGATATCGTATTTTCAGATTCCCTGTGACACACTTCAGATAGACTGCATGTCTCGTGGTAGGCAGTGATGTTGCCAGGGCCGGCAGCGAACGATAGCGCATAGGAAAGCCTGGAATACCTTCAAGGCGGTGAGCCGGAACCGCAGCACATGCGGGATGAAGTGTTTACATATCTTGAACCGTACGCTATAACCACCGAATTTCTATCCCTCTGTTGCTTTTCATATCATTCTTGATATGCAAAGGGTTACTAAGCTTATTTGGAGACTCCACATATGCCAATGGTGAAAACCGTCTGCGTTTTGAGTATCACAATTTACCGCAATGGACTTTTATAGTTTGTTACCGCGAAGAGCATATTACTTTCGTACATGCTCAGTGAATTTGGTAATCATTATATGATAATAATAAGGAATAATAACGAGTACATAACAACCAGGAACATTGTGCTTACATTTGACCAGGCAACACTCCCTTAGAAATTGAAAGTGAAAGTTTCATACCTCAGCTGAAGTGCGTTCCTATATTCCAAACCCTCTCAGGTGCTTCCGTTGTAACAGGTGTAACACGTTGGCCACGTCGCGGACTCGTGCCGTGGCTCCGCTTGTTGTGCACGATATGGTCATTCTGGCCACGAGACTAAAGAATGTAAAGGGCCAGACTGCTGCGTCAACTGCTCCTCAGAGCACCCGTCTGAGATGTGCATCTCTACAGATGATGTGCATAGTGGAAGTATGAAAAATATGTTTTGCATGTTAAAGTTACCCAAAACTTAAGCTGTCCTGAAGCCAGGAATAAAGTATCTCCCATCTTTTTCGAGAAGTCATTTGTAGCAGCACTCAAACAAAAACCAAAATTGGTCACACAGTGCACACAGACAGAAGCAATAGTATAAAAGAGAGAAACACAAGTGAGGACCAAAGAGGTACAGATCCACCTCCAACATTTGCCATCTCTCATCACTCAACTTTTCTCATCGCCACCCAAGCAAATGACTTCTATGGAGTGTGATGACGATGCAAGCTCGCAAGGGTCATTCACGAGCGCGAGCTCCCAGTCTAAAAGACAGCAAAAGGTAGTCTATCGGGGAGTGGCTCACTTCTCGATATATGCAAAAATGTTCCACAAGCCGGGACTAGACATAACGAAAAGAAGTACAGATACACCGACTTCACGTAACAAAACAACAATTTACTTCAACAGACGTTTCGTCCCCCATGCAGGAGACATCATCAGGGCGAGCACACACGAGAGAATGACATCTAATCCAGTTTAAGGAGGTGGCTGTACATGTCTGGGAGAGGACCGCCGTTGACATTGCACGCAAGTGGGTCACGCCGTATATGCCATGACTCCAAGAGTTTCCGGGGACCCCACCTTTGTTCACCAGCCAAAATCTTCGCGTTCTCAAAGTGAAAAATATGGTCCATTGTCCAACAATGGTAGTTCTGTCTTCGACCTTGTCGCACTTGTTGCATTTCTCACATCCCGTTTATGTTCTTTTAACCGGGTATAACATGTGCGACCTGTTTCGCCTATGTATGTGGCGTTACAATATTGACATTTTATCTCATACACAGCTCTCTTTGGGACATGGGTGGGACAGCGTCTTTAGGTTTGGAGATTAAACTACGAAGTTTCATGACAGGTTTGAAGGTCGTCTTGATGTTGAGGGGGAGGAGCGCTTGGGGGATAGACTCCGACACGCCTTTGACATACGGAATGCACACACTGCCCTGGCTGTGATCACGCTTGTCGTGCGATCTCTTCTCTTGCACCCGTCGTATTGTGTTGGCAATAAATGACTTCGGGTACCCTCGCTTAGTCAATGAGTCGGCAATAGTCTTTCTTCGGCTGCGCGTAGTTCAGTAGTCGAGCCGAAGTTGTCAGACCTGTGGCTTCTCACGACGCTTCGTTTTTCCTCCACCGGATGATGGGAATCGAAGTTCAAGAAATTCCCATTGTCACAGGGCTTACGGTGAACGCTGGTTTGTAGTGTGCCGTCTTCGGATCTACGAACGCTGAGGTCCAAAAAGGAGAGCGCGAAATGCCCACCCTGACCGGGAGATATACTATTCTATTCAGCACATGCTTTAACCTTCAAGAATTATTTACTGTAATGTTCTGAACTGGAAACGCTGTGAAACTGTGACGCAGCCTTTCAATATGATTGAGGTTCTCACGGCCTCGCCATCGAAAGACATGACCCCAGGACCGGATCGCATACTATACTCAAAGCTAACGCACCTGTCAGCCGAAGCACAAGAATGTAGTCTGCAGTTCTTTAACTTAGTTTGGGAACAAGGGCAGCTCCCTTCTCGCTGGAAACTAGCCACGATTCTCCCTTTGTTTAAGCCATTAAGAGATACCTCCAGCCCAACCAGTTACAGAACAATTGCTCTCATAAGTTGCCTGGGCAAAACGTTTGAGCGTATGGTAAATAACGTAAATAACCACCCTGTATATTATCTAGAAAAAAAATCAGTGTCTTGTTAAGTATCAACGTAGTTTTTGAGCCGCATGTTGTAGAGTTGACCATCTCCTTCGTCTAGAAACGACCATCCCGGCAGCATTTGCAAGACAACAGCACTGCTTATCGGTCTTTTTTCACCTGGAAAACGCCCACGATACTGCGTGGCGCTACGGTATCCTTCGTGATCTGCACGCTTTCGGGATACGGGACCGTATTTTTCGCTGCATTGCTAACTTGCTTGAGGGGATGACCTTCAGGGTCCTACTTGGCACAGTATTATCACAACCATTCATCCAAGAAAATGGTGTTCCGCAGGGATCTGTGCAGAGTATCACAAGGTTTATAGTTAAAATGAATTCTGTGGTGAATGCAATTCCTCCCGCTATTAGCTGTCCCTTATATGTGAATGATCTACAAATATCATGCTGTTCCACTTATCTGAGTAGATGCGAACGGCAACTACAGCTCACTATAAATAAACTGACCAAGCAGGCAAACGAAAATGGGTTTAAGTTTACACCCGACAAAACTGTTTGTGTTCCGTTTTCTAGAGTAAGGGGAGTGTTCCTTAAACCCGCTCTTAAATTGGACAGGCGTGACCTAGCTGTTCAGCAGGAATACAAGTTTATCGGTCTTATCTCCGATAAGAAACTGACCTTCTCTACTCAAATTTCACACCTCAAAGCAAGATGTACAAACTCCTTAAACCTTGAAAGTGCTATCACAGACGTCATGGGGAGCAGATCGAGAAACTCTTCACAGGGTCTATGTTCTCATGGTTCGTTCAAGACTTGACTATGGGGCTGTGGTATATGGTCCAGCACGTCAATCATTTTTGAGACGTCTGATCCTATCCATCACCGAGGACTTCGTCTGGTTCTGGGCGCATTCCGCACCTCGCCGGTAGAAAAAATATTTATATGGAGTGCAAGGAACGGTCATTAGAACGACGGAGATTTTATCTTGCCACCTCTTATGCATTAGCAATAAGAGGCTACCGTGATCATCCTGCCCTCTCGTGCGTTAAAGACACGTACTTTCAACAACACTTCATTAACAGATCCTCGATCATTCCACCACTTAGCATGCGTCTTTTGCACGGTGTTCAAGATTATGGGTTCGCACATTATAGCTGTTTTGTGCTGGAAACCCGGCCCGTATTCCCCCATGGCAGCCACCTCCACAGCTTGCAAGGGAGAGCTTACACATCTGGGCAACAACAGAGACCTGGCTCGTCGGCGTCTGGACGCGCTCACCCGCACTCTTCGCCGCGATCCAGATCTGCTTGAAGAATATGACCGGACTATTCGCCAATGTCTTAAAGACGATCACGCCTAAAGAGCTCCCGTTGAATATGGTCGTTCACACTCTTGCCGAGTCTATAACATGCCTAACCATGCAGTAATAAGGAAAGACCGTGAAACAACGAGTTGGTATCATCTTCAATACGAACTTCAAGTCGGGTGCTTAGTCAGTCGATTTGTCTCCTTGGACTTCTGGTCGTCTTTTCCCTACAACCCCATTGCTGGGGGTGATGTGGGAAATGAGATAATGAGTCCCTTCAAAGTCAGGATCCAAGTCTGATTGTGGCCAGAAAGGTCAAAACAGATTTGAGCGCAGAGCGTTAGTGGGCTTGATTCGGCCATGGACAAAGCAATTTTGATAGGGAGAAGGGGCGAGAGTCTAGCTGAAGAAGAGTTCTGGAGAGTGCATTTCGGGTAGGTTGGTTGGTAGTGTGGGCAGTGAAGAAGAATGCGCTGCAGATCTTCTAGAGCACCGCAGTGACAGCCTCTGGGAGGGTCAGCTTGTCTGAGCAATGATGTCGGCTGGTACCCACTCGGCAACCAGACTGTGGCCTGTTTCGTACAGGCCACATATTTCGTACAGGCCACACACACCTGGATCTTCATTGATTGCGGGCAATCAATGAAGATCCCGGTGTACTGTCAACAGTTAGAACCTTAAACAATTAGCTATCATCCTTCTCGCCCTGTTCTTCTTCTCTTTCAGATATGGCTGGAGGACATCCCCGCACTACGGACAATGCTACGGAAAAACCCGATAGATGACTTCTCCTTACGTGGACTATTGATGAAGCAACAGGGCCACGAGCACGGCCACAACAACGCCCCAGACGATGACCTCCCGAGGAGGCCACCTTAGGCTTTCAGACACGATGACCTAAACCACGGACTCCCGGATAATGATTTCACCACGGACGACGCCTTTGGAAGAAAGACGATGACCCCCAGCTCTGACTTCAGAAGATCCCGGAACGTACGTCAGGGCAGTGACACCACACCGGACAGCGACAAACGAACCTTCCAGAACGTGACTCATCGACGAACGCCAGGTGGCGCGAATACACAAGATTACGTCAGCAGGCTGGATCCATAAAGGCCTCGGACAGTCTTGTTGCCTCTTCTGTCCCGAAGAAGGAGGAGCTTCCCTCCGAAACGTCGACACTTCCCCATTTCCTAAATAATGTTTTAATTATGTAAAATAAACCTTTGTTTGTATTCTATTAACACCTCAAATCCGTCGCTGTGTACCCTTTCCTTTCGCTCATATATATATACCTCCAAACCTCCCGGTCTCCCGCCACTTTCGCGGACCCGGCCATTCCTTCAGTGACATAACTGTATTCATTTTACAGTCAAGTTTCATATCCAACCGCAGCAGACAACAACGTGAGTCTTATTTAATCCATAAATTCCAATGCACAATAAACGAAGACCCGGGCACATTGTCCACAGTCCGCAGCCTCAGCTCATGATCAGGTTTGAGCACATCGACCCACTTCCGTTCTTTCTGCCGCCTCTTCCTTTTATCTTTACAGATCCCCACTCCCCAGTGACGACCAAGGACAAAGCTCCTGGAAAACCCCCAAGACCAGCACCCGTTCCACGTGCGGATTCCTCCTCTCTCGTAACTCTTCCCGCCCTTCTATAAGCGATGACCCACTACAATCCCCTTTAGTCCTGTGGAAGGCGACGCTGTCGCCGAAACGTCGACCCTGTAACATGTAAATAAACCTTAGTTCTCTCCCGTAATTAGTTGTAATAATTTTTTTAAACTGTCCCTCAAGGCTTCTGGATCCCTTCTTTACCTTTTCTGTACTTATATACTTACGTGCCCATCCGTACCCCCTGAATCATCAGCATATCTCTCAACGATGGCCACCGACCGAAGAGGACCAAGGAAGCCCGTGCGGAAGTATCCCTTTTTTGCTCCAATCATAGCTGTAGTGGGCGATTCGCAAATCAAACACTTGTATTCTCATTTTGACCCTAGGTCCAGGACGGCGCCGATGTTTGTAACCCTAAGCGGTGGCCGGATCTCGGACTTTGTGGCGGAGATCGACCTGTTGCCGGCCAGCGTGCGAATTGTCGTTCTTCATTGTGGGACGAACGACATGCCGCATTCTGACCCCCAGCAGACCCTTCTTCTTTACGAGGCCCTTGTCCACCACATCCAATCAAGAGGCGGAATAGAACAGGTGATCTGTAGCCTTGTTCTCCCGAGATCGCACAATCGCAGACGCAATTCTTTTGACAGATGGACGGAGTTTCTCTGCAACGGCAGAGCGTACGCATTCAACAAGCTGCTAAGAGACCTTTGTCGCCGCAACGATGACCTCTTCTATTTGGACCATGCCTTCGAGCGACAGCCCCCCACCCGAGTCCTGGCTGCCGATGGTCTCCATCCCAGCTTCGCTGGGGTGTGGATGATGACCCGCCGTCTTCAGTGCCGTCTCGCAGTGTCCCTGAGACGCCTCCCAAACCGTCGTCCGGGACCAACAGTCCCGGATCCCAACTGGCCAACACTACAAGAAGCAGCGGCAGTTCGAACGAAACCTACAAGGCAACGAGGGAACGGAATTCGTACGGATTGACTGACCGGCGGTGATTCTGCACAAATTGATACATCACAAGCTAGCACTTTCTCATTCTTCAGACTTAGAAAATTGTCAGATAAATTAGCAAGGTACGAATCTCACCTCGATGCCCTAGAAACCTATAAAGCAGGTGAAACTTTCCCCAAAGGCCTTCAAATTCGAGTCACCCCAACATTCCCCCTTAGCTCTAATGATCACACAACTTGGGAAAGCGTGCTACGCGAGGCCAGTCTGCGTCTTACCGACATTCTCATTTCACATTGCCGCGGTACTCTAACCACACTCTCTGAAGAACTTGAAGCTACTAGTGCTGAAACTCCACTTTCCCACCACCACAAAAAGGAGTTAGATAATTTTGTCCGAAGGAGGCAAACAGAGCTCGCTGTAACAAAACAGAAGAAGATGGCGCGGGATAATGTCAAAGCGACCCCTAATCCAGAATCGTCTGTCACCTCGGTGACCCCAACATCCATTGGCCGAAGCGATGGTACATCCTCTGAATCTAACACAAAGAACGTCGTTAACCTATGCTGTGTCAGTCTCACCAATGACGAACTCTCTCTTCTTAGTCGAGGATTATCCTTCTGCCCCAATAACGTTCCGTATAACGAATATCAACTGCACCTAGACCTTGATAACTTTGCCCGTCGACTGCGTCTGAAAGAATATTTCCACGACAAACCCAGCACAACAAGAAGTCCGTTTGCAGCCCCATCCGATTTCACCCCTGATTCTAACCGCGACAAAGCCTTAGATATGTATGTCAAAGCCGTCCAAAGGGATGTCGTGCAGGCATATGAAAATACTAGAGGACGAAAAAGGAAGTCAAACCTCAGTAAAGCCGAAGAAAATAGCCTCTCTGAATTAAAACAACGTAACGACATTGTCATCAAAAGAGCCGACAAAGGAGGAGCAATAGTAGTTATGGACAAAGAATTTTACCTCACAGAAGGCATTCGACAACTTAGCTGCGAAACATTCTACAGAACCATGGATAGCGACCCCACCGTTGATATTCACAGCAAAATTACTAAAACACTAAGGAAACTTAAATCAGAAAAGAAAATTGATGACACCCTGCTCGAATACCTTTCCCCACGGGACCCGAAACCCGGTAGGTTTTACATGCTTCCAAAAATTCATAAACCTGGAAATCCCGGACGCCCCATAATATCATCCAATGACACAGCAACGGAAAAGATTTCCACCTTCGTCGATTTCCTCCTAAAGGATATTCCTCCCAAATTACCATCGTACATCAAGGATACTAACAACTTCCTTCAAATAATTTCCGATACCAAGGTCCCCACGGCTTGTCTGTTAGTTACATTGGACGTCACCTCGCTGTACACTAACATTCCACATGATGATGGCACCCGTGCAGTAATAGACGTTTTTAACAAATTGTCCGATAACCCGCTTCACTCAGCTCTCCTAGAAACTCTGATCTCGCTGATACTTACGTGCAACAATTTTGAATTCGACAACAAGCATTATCTCCAAATTAGTGGTACAGCTATGGGAACGAAAATGGCCCCCAACTATGCTAATATGTTCATGGGCTATCTTGAAGAACGCTTCCTAGAAACATGTTTGCTCAAACCCCTTGTCTACAAACGCTACCTCGATTCATGTTGTGGCCCCATTCTGAGGAAAGCCTTTTGTCGTTCATAGATAATTTTAATAACGTCCACCCGACTATAAAATTTACCCACACTTATTCTAAAGAAGCCATAAATTTTCTGGACGTTCATGTTAAGATTTGTAACAACTCCATAGAAACAAACTTGTACCGTAAACCAACAGACTCCCAGCAGTACCTGTCATTCAACAGTTGTCATCCGCGACATACTAAATTAGCCATCCCTTACAGTCAGGCCATACGCTACAGAAGAATATGCTGCCGCGATGACGAACTAGATGCTAACCTTGACAGCCTTGAAGAAACTTTAGTTAATCGACAATTCCCGCCAGACCTAGTGAAAAATGCACTCAGTAAAGCCCGCCATACGAACCGCACGGATCTCCTGAAAAAATCAAAGCGACCTAAAGATGAAGAATGTGTTAACCTCACTCTAACCTTTAATGGTAATATCCCTGACCTTAAAAATATCTTACAACGGCACCAGCCCCTTCTATCCCAGTCGGAACGTCTGAAGGAAATATTCCCTACACCGCCCCGTATAACATATCGTCGTGCGCAGAACATTCAGGATCACTTGGTACACGCTAAGATTAATAAACCGGAACATACAGCAAAAGGCTGCCACCCCTGCATGGGACGTAGATGTCAAATTTGTAACCTGGTGCAGACCGCGGATACAGTTCACAGTACAAATTGTAATTTCCATATAAAGATAAGTGGCGACCACGACTGCAACTCCTCTAACGTCGTATATTTATTACAGTGCAATTTTTGTAATGCACAGTACATTGGCCAAACTACAACAAGTTTCAGAATTCGATTCAACAATCATAAATCAGATGTGACAAAGAAACCAAATCTCCCGGTCTCCCACCACTTTCGCGAACCCGGCCATTCCTTCAGTGACATAACTGTATTCATTTTACAGTCAAGTTTCACATCCAACCGTAGCATACAACAACGTGAGTCTTATTTAATCCATCAATTCCAATGCACAATAAACGAAGACCCGGGCATATTGTCCACAGTCCGCAGCCTCAGCTCATGATCAGGTTTGAGCACATCGACCCACTTGCGTTCTTTCTGCCGCCTCTTCCTTTTATCTTTACAGATCCCCACTCCCCAGTGACGACCAAGGACAAAGCTCCTGGAAACCCCCTCAAGACCAGCACCCGTTCCACGTGCGGATTCCTCCTCTATCGTAACTCTTCCCGCCCTTCTATAAGCGATGACCCACTACAATCCCCTTTAGTCCTGTGGAAGGCGACGCTGTCGCCGAAACGTCGACCCCTGTAACATGTAAATGAACCTTAGTTCTCTCCCGTAATTAGTTGTAATAAATTTTTTAAACTCTCCCTCAAGGCTTCTGAATCCCTTCTTTACCTTTTCTGTACTTATATACTTACGTGTCCATCCGTACCCCCTGAATCATCAGCATATATATATATATATATATATATATATAGAGAGAGAGAGAGAGAGAGAGAGAGAGGAAAAATCAGAACAAAGAGCTTAAATGAAAACACAAAGGGGCGTTTATTAACACTTATGATTGAAAGTCGACGTTTCGGCAGTCAACGCTGCCTTCGACGGGAGTGGGGTTTGGTGACAAGACAAACCTTATGTTATTGACCTTGGGGTTGATGTACAAGGGAAAGAGCGCAGCGCATACGCTTTTATCATGACTAACGTAGGTTGGTAACTCTGTGAAAGTGGCTGGACTGTGCAGCTATACCTTGAGGGAGAACCTGTGAGCCTGAAAAGAGACAAAACAGCGTGTGTATTGTAGCAGCATTAGGAATAGAAGTTTGGGACTTGGTACAAATGGACGCGAAAAAGAAATACACTACGAGTAGCCCCATAAAAATTGAAACAATTGCAGTGAAATTATTTTCATGTTTATGTGTTATTTAAATGTTCATTACAATGAAAAAGACAATGAAATGGGAAGTACTACAACTGCACGTAGATTTATCGTTACATTTAGGGATCGACGGTTCGGCAGTAACTGCTGCCTTCAACAGGCTGCCTGTTGAAGGCAGCGCCGACCGCCGAGACGTCGGCCCGGGGTTTCCTGAATTTCATGAATTTCGGGGTTCCATGAATATTTCTTCTAACGCCCGTACCCGTGCCGTTGATATGTCAGTACCGTTTGCCGTTGAATTGAAAGTTTTCTTTGATAACCAACTTTAATAGACTGGATAGGACACATGGATCATACACGCTTCCGAATACTTTGCAAAGGCCGTCCCTCCTTCAGAAATACTGGGTTCGCGTGGGATATTAGTATAGGGGGATGTGACCTCTTTAAGGGTTTAAGGTTTTAAGGCTGACCCAATGTGACCCCAGGGAAGTTTTAACGGATTAAGGGTTTGCAAGTTTCATACAGAGGGAAGCAAAGCGAATAGTTTACTTATCTCAAGTATCGACAATTACAGAAAACTACTGAATAACAACTACGCGTTGGCAACAGACTGCTTCGCAAGAAAGTACCAGTTGAATACTAGTCAGTATTACGATGGCCTACCAGACTCCATGTCTGATGTACAGGCGTTTTGCCTTGACGAAAAACGGATGAAGGAACATGGCAATATCAGAGGCTTATGCAACGTGAGTGGACAACTAATAACACTACCTTAGAGTGTCAAAGAAGAAGTCTTGCAGTTGTTTCGTTGCTTCTTGTAATGTATAACTTCTTCAAGATGTCTACCCTGACACAAAATCTTGATTTCTGCTTCCATAGTCCGCTTTTCTTATGGACGTTATCGCATATCTCTGTCAATTATGATGGTTTTGATTAAATTCCTCACGCTCTTTACATTACTGCGGAAAAAGGGACCTTTACCGGGAAAATTCTACAGTTCGTTTCGTAAAAATTTACATAATAGAACTTGCATTACATGAGATTCGCGTCAGGAGGTGTCAAAAATCAAGCAAGGATAAATGCCGTAGACCGTATCAGCGGTGTGGCGTTGGTTCCCTTCGTCCAGGGTGAAAGGAGCTTGGTTCCCCCAAACGAGACACATAACAAGAATGCATCAAAATCGTCACTCCCCCATGCGGTAGAAAGCGCTTCATGGAATTTGCGCTTTGGTTGCCTCACTTTGAGAATATGTGCTGCTGTCTCATCGCCCACCGAAGCCGAAGCACGCAGGATACAATTTTACAGCGGCGTGGTGTATCGAGCCTCGCTTCAATCGCCTCCATCTTTGAGTCGCCCTGAAGATCGTTCCAGGAGCGGGAAATGTTAAAAAAGTTGGGATTTTTTCAAGTTTTATTTCGAACTTCTTTTCTTTCTGTCGATAATTTGCGCCCCCAAAAATATCGCGCCCGAGGCGACCGCTTCAATGGCCCCCACACGGTACGCCACTGTACCGCATGATTCTAAGTGGCGTAGTTCTTTTTTTATAATTAAAATTCAATGACTCGTTTTCTAGGACACGCTGTAGGTGTTAGGCCGCTGTTGTGTATTCAACTAAATTTGTGGAGAAAATAGCGGAATGGAATGACCAACTGTGCAACGTATCAATCCTTATAGAGCTCCGACATCAAATCTCGTTTGGGACGGTCATACGAAGAAACAATCAAAAAGTAGGGCTGGGATATGTTCGACCCTGTTAACCGCTGCTTCTTCGACTGCTGCAGTCTGAACTACATTTCACACACCATTCACTACAGGGTTGTGAGGTACGCTGCGTTTGATGGCAAACCTTGTGGTCTTAAGGTGAGTGATGATGAATTTCATGCATCCAAAATCTCATTGGCCGAAAAGGCTTCCTTAAAGTGAAGACAGATTCGCAAAAAAAATCCGTAGTTTCCTAAATCTTAATTTTTTTCAAATGCACAAACTAATTTGTAATAAACAAGCCCACTGAATACCTTAGTGAGACTTTACCGTGTATCAGAAAGTGTTGTGAAATATTATAGAGGAAAAAATTACACTCTGGATGTTCTAGGAAAAAATTTGACTTTGGGCTCGGACGAACGAACTGAGCGCCGCTTATTGCAGTTGTTGGTGCTCTCAATCTTATGTCAGGAATGCTGCGGGTTGAAACCCGGTCAAGGGTGCCAGCAACTTGGTGGGTACAAGTTGGTTTGACACGCCCCGTTCTACGAGGGACGTTAAGTACGATGTGCCGCATGTTGAGATTTCAGTGCACGGTAAAGATTTAGAGGGTTTCTACGCGGCTTTGAACCGCGTCATCGATGCTCGTCTTCTAGCGGTTCCCATGCGTTTGTATGCCTTCTCGCCCTCTTTCACACCCTCTCCCATGCTATGTATCACCTTTCCCCCACTTCACCCATCGACCGCGGAAGGTTGCCCCGCCGGCTGATAAAAATTTGCACAATGTACAAACCAAATTCACTTTATTTTAATGTTTCACGTTATCTGTGCATGGAATTCCAACAAATACAGCCACATACAAAGGGGATGTTGACCTATTTACTGCGGTTATCCAACACTCCTGCGTTGGAATGGTTGGAGCGGGAACACGGGCGGACGAGCAGGTAAAAGGACCACATGCACAACACGACGAGCACTCTTTCCTCTTGAGTTGTGTATATCACAGCGTGAAGTTCGGTGTCGATAGATTCTTGCACGGAACGCAAACTCTGTTGACACACATAAGAGTTCGGCAGAGTGCGGTGCACTGTGACTCTTCACTGTGGATTAGTAGCTGCTTCATCCACACGAAAGGCCAGGCACACACTCGGACTGCCCGGAACAGCTGCTGATGAAATATTCAGATCATGCAGTTCAGATTTGAAACCGACGTGCTGTGTTTCACTGCGTTTCTAAGTGACCCTGTCACGCGATGTAATGGACCTGCAATGTTTCATGAAAGGATGGCAAACCATAGTGATCGGGGACGCACGACATGTTATATAACGCAGCTCAGGAAATATGCGAACGATAAGACATCAGGCTTGATTCCCCTGTCGGCCTCGGACCCCCTTCTCAAGTTGCAAGTGGAGCTTAGCTCTGGGTTGAGCTCTTGAGCCAAATTAGAGATTATTATTATTATTAGAACTCTGAGCCCTCAGTGTAAGTCACCATTTGAGGAGTAGCATATCCGGCGTATGTATATGTGTATGGGATTGGTATGTGCAGATGTTCAGTTGCTCCTTCGATAATAATGAAATACGAAGCAATGCACAAGCAAGGTTTGCCTTGCAGTTGTATGAAATGCAACAACAGGCAAATTGACTACAAATTTCGACAGTTGCATAAATTTACAACTGCTAAAAATAACTAAAAATATGTTTCAGGGCAAAATATGTGTTCAAGCTCAATGCGTCCAGAATGCAACGATACCGTAAGAGTGCAGGAGATGACCTATGCAATCACGGACAGCTTCGAAGACTTCCAAGTTCGTTTTCCGAGATAGTGGAAACACCGCGTATTATTATTTGTATGCCAATGCAATGTAAAAGTAATTAAAGTGAAATGAACGTAAAGGTGGGTATATGTAAGCGTGACTTAGATTACATTTTATGGTGTGCTCGAAAATACCTGGATATGGAAACATTGCCTACAGAAAGGCGGCAACTTTGCGCGGGTGGGCAACTTTGCGTCCTTGTGTCTTCAAGCTAACTCACTGTGTTTGACCTAACCATGTTGTTTTGTTTAGCAAACAAAAGATGACATGATAAACAGGATGCGTATCACAAAGAATTTCCATTATTATAATTTAATATCAGGAGGAACATTAAAACATCTGCAGTTATTATTGTTTTTTTCTTTTGTTTTTTAGGCACTAGTCTCGTCACGAACTGCCATGACATGTTGTGCTGATGAGGTGATAACAGACAGGCCATGAGAGCACTGTTGCCACGACAACCTAGGAAGCCGCGTCCTGTGGGTTTCTTTGGAATGTTGAATTTGCGGTGCGTCCGTGATTTGCCTTGTGACAACTTCAGACTTCTTGTGATCCTCGATGACTGCAATAAGTCTTAATGACGTTTGTCATTAGCTCATTGGTTGAGGCGTTTGGCAAATTCATTATTATTCGTTCAGAAATGTTGTAGTTTGAAAATGAAAAACAAAATTGGAAAATGTGAGATTTCTCGAACTTCAAAGTTCATATTCCTTCCATTCTACTCAGTGGCTTTCGAACTTCATGTAATCTGAGTATTTCATTAGAACTGACGTGGAAGGGAGTGATACTAATATGATTGTTTTGTTGTAAACCACATCAATTGAGAACAGCCCTCACCGGGACAGCCCAGTGTATCACAATCGTGATTTCCTTGTATACTTTTACGCTGCAATGATCCCTAAGATTATCTTACATTTGTTGTGCGACTGACAGAAATATTGCGCGGAGTTTATGTAATAGACCCTCCAATGGACAGTACTGTTAGACAGTCTAGTTTTCTTAGAATCATTTCTATTATTTAGATTTAGTTTTCAAGGGTCGGTTAAACGAAGGAGGGTTATTATAGGTAATGATTTCGAGAATCATAACTAAACGAGCCGTCATAAAAAATTGTCCCGATGACAAGCTAATTTATCTTTGTTGGTCGGGAGAACAGAGGGGAAAATGTCATGTAGAATATCTCATGTTCACAGATGTAGCTTCAAAGTTTGGTCTGTTAAAGAAATCTCCTTGTGTTGCTAATTCCGCATTGTTTTCTATAAATACTGAATGAGACGAAGCTTGGTGTCGAATAAACTGTCATACTGGTAGTCTTCAATGATAATTGAAACCAATGATCATTGAACACACGCGTAAAACCACCAAGTGTGCTTCGTGTCAACCTGTGAGGAAGCATTTACAGCCCCGGTTTCAATAATATTAAAGACTGCCGATGTAGAAACCTAGACCCAGCCAAAACTACATTTCATGTAATTTCATTTTATTCAATATAGAGTTTGACCACATGCATAACAAGTGGAGCTGCAGGACACCTGTAACCAAAGATTACACAGCACTTGAGATTCCTCTTTTGAGGTACATTCGCAACTTAAAAGAAAAAAAAAACTAAGAGCAAGAAACAGAAATTGGAACACATCACAAGTTCAAATTACACAACGAATTGTTTTACTTCTCGTTTGAATCGCTGAACAGATGAAGCTTTGTCTAAAGGTAAGGAATACCAGGATTTAGCACGAGAGAATGCCATTGTAATTTTTTAAAAAAGTTGGTCCTCTGAGCACGTTTAAGAGTAAGTTTATGTGTTCTACGTGATGATGATGATTGGTGTCTTCTGGCGCAAAAGCAACGAAGTCTATAGAGCGCCAAGAGTGTGGTTGTGAACGTAAAATTGTTAACGCAAAAGGATTAAGTTCAAAATAAAACATGTAAAGTATAACATGAAATATGGTTGCATATGACTTAAGAAGCAGGAAATCAAAGTGCACTTACAAACGCAATGTCTCTAAAAAAGTTCCTAAAAGAATTCCTAAAGGAGGTATAAGACTTCCATCACACAGGGAAGTAGTAGGTACACTGGACTCTCATAGTGCACAACGCTCAACTGTCCTGAACACGATTTAATTAGCAATTACAAGCCACCACACTAATTGGGGAGCGTCTATCTCGTGTCCAGACCAGCTGAGCGTTGTGCACTACGAGAGTCCATAAAAAAGAAAAAAAAATAGATAGAGATAGAGTGGACAGAAGAAGTTTAATTGAAGGTCAACGACGCCATCTTGAAGAAAGCGGTCCGGAACGGCCGCTGACCATCGCCGGGCGACGGAGCACAGAGGCAGGTTGCAAAGCATCGCAGATATGACCACAAGTTCCGGACATCCTGTGACGTCGGCTGTGACGCCATCATGACATGTCTGGGCAGGTTAGGACAGCTCTGGACATGCGAAGAGAAAAACAATCGTAATACAGAGGCTGCGAAACCAAGGGTATGCTAACCATCAATAGCAATCAACAAAAAGAATTAGTTACACAACAAATCATCCCACCACAACAGGAGCGCAGAACGATGCGACTGCTCCATCCGACAGAGAACTGACTCGTAATGTTTTTTTCTCCTGTATAAACTCCCGCGGCTGCACCTCCTAGCGGTTACTCTCTCAACTAATCTCACGACAAAATTGTTAAGAATCACGCCTGCGCTACTCTCATTCCCAAGGCAGAAAAAGATAGAAAATGGCGGGAATGCCCGGACAACAGCAACCAGCGCCCGACGTGCACGGGCACGAAAATTGCAAACAAAGTGGGGACAAAGTTGGCGAAAGCATTAGATACACAACAAATCAGCTCACCACAACAGGAGCGCAGACCGATGCGACTGCTCCATCTGACAGCCAGTCAGAAACTGAGCCAGCGCGGGGACTGCGGAGCGACCGAGTGCACGTCTGCTCTCTGCGACAGCCAGCGAGCAACTGACTGGCACGCCGCGCCGCGGCAGCTACGGATACGCGCGCGCTCTTTGCGCCCTCTGCGGCGACCAACTGCGAGAGGCTAAGAGAGAAGAGCATTCCTGCGCCCTCTTCTTGCGTTGCTCATTGGTCGTCACGTCATCACATTGTATCAGGGCTACCCTGCTTTTCTTTCGCACAGTCCACACAACTGGACAAGGTCAATCTGCAATGAAGCCACAGTATGACGTCATCATGCACCTGCGTGGCTCAAGGACGCGTACCCTCTAGACAGGGGACCTATTATTTATTGAATCACTATCCCAAGATTATTTCCTTTATTCTTCTCTAACGATTGCATAGGAAACTATTGCAGAAGAGCACCATGCATGAAAGCTGATCGTAGGAATTCCAAAGTCTTACTAAATGAGACTTGCAAAAGAACAAAATATCCTAACACGTAACTCCATCAACGGCTAATAAGAGGACTAGGCACTCAACAAATCAACACAGAGTATGGGTAACAAGGAGCGCAGAACGATGCGTCTACTCCACCGACAGCCAGGCACGGAACTGAGACGTAATGCTTTTTCTCCTCTGTAAAGTCATGCATCTTTCCCTCTTGCGGTTGATTTCTGAACTAATTTAATCGCGAAATTATTAAGAATAGCACTATTCCCACTCAGGGCAGCACTATCGTCAAGACAACAATGTTCCTTGTCAAAAAAAGAAAAAATACAAAGCGTCAACAAAGGAAAGCATGCATATCGGGCCATGTCAGAATGTCAGAACACGTCAGGACAAATTGCACGACTGCTGGGCAACAGAGCAAAACAAACACTTGAACAGAGTGAAAAAGACACTCACCATCATCGGACACGTACACTACGTTCCCTCATTGTAAATCCGCTCGTCACAAAATCCACCTGCATCGTCGAACACCGCATCCCATCAGAGGCAGACAGAACGCCACCGAAGCTACGCTCTTCCACTGACGGCCAACGCAATTACCAGGAGCAGAATTTGCGTGTCCACACCCGTCAGTGTCCAAGAGAGAAGTGAATCCTTGCGCCCCCTGCAGGCCGTTCTCATTGGTCGTGACGTCATCCTATTGTCTCAGGGCTACACTGTTTTTTTTCATTAATGCTCCTCTAGACAAGGTCAACCTGAAACAATAGTGTCGCGGTATGACGTCATCATGCAGGTGCGTGGCTCAAGGACGCTTACACTCTAGGCAGGGGACCTGTTATTTATTGAATCACTATCCCTAGATTATTTCCTTTATTCTACTATAATGATTGCATAGGGAACTATTGCAGGAAAACACCGCAGATAAGAGGAGATTGTAGCATTTCATTCCCAAAGTCTTACTGTACAGGAAAAAAACAAAATAATGGTTCAGCAAGACATGTCCATCCCAGCCGAGAGCCATGGAGCTAACTGAATAATGACGCTTTGTTCCTCCTGAATAAAGTCACACACCTGTCCCCCTCGCGGTTATTCTCTGAACTAAATGAATCGCAAAATTATTAAGAATAGCTCAACTCCCATTCAAGGAAGCACTATCGTCATTGTCAAGAATATTCCTTGTACAAAATCCACATGTAGAAGGAAAGCATGTCAGAATAGGTCAGAGCATGTCAGCGCGTGTATGTCAGACAACAAGGGGGAAAAAGCGAAAAGAAACAAAGAAGAAAACCGGCATCAAACTATTTCTAAGCACACGCACTCCTCTTGTTCAAAAACAGTGCTCGTCATAAATCCGTCCAGGACAATACACACCATTTGTCTATTGCTACACTTTTTCCAGTAACGGTCAATGCATTGCTACAAACTGCGTGACGTCTTCACATCCTGTCTGAAGAAGACAGCGGCAAAGACAAAGACTCCTATTATTTATTGAATCTCAAGATTATTTCCTTTGTCCTACTCCTAATGACATTCATTCTCTCATTAAAATTCAACAAAAAAGCACCCTGCATATTAACGATTTTCACCCCAAAGGCTCATCATGGTCATTAGAATTACAGTAAACTACCACTGCTCTTTCAAAATAATAAGTGAGACCACTCAACATCACCTCCAGGCTTATGTAATACATGACCCTTTCTATGCTCATATATTCGTTTTCTGAGGCTACACCTGCGAGCAAAAAGGCGCGAAAGCAGGGTGGGCAAAGTTCCATTCGCGCATTGCGAGCAAAAAGGCGCGAAAGCCGGGGAGCAAAGTTCCATTCGCGCACGCCAAAGCACAAGACAGAACGCCTTTACGGGAACATGATGGCATTCCCACCATATTAATGATTTTCTACCTTGCATTGCAGCTTAGAAAAACTACGACAAAACTATAATTTTAGGAGCCTGTTAAAATTCTACTTTCTATGGAAACTATAATTGCCCTCTTACCTGAATCGCTATTAATGAAGCGCTCCAATTTTTTCTCTCTGCCCATTTCAGCCTTGTCATGCAGTGAAGCAGACTCACATCCAAAATAATTAATTTACACTGGGGGTGCCGTGCTTCAGGAATTCCTATCCTGCGCTCAGATGCAAGCATTTCTTCACGGATACCTTTAACAGCTGACTTCCTCAGCATACCGAGCTCCTAACAACATCTAACAATCAATCAGAGAAACCCTCTTCTCAGCTGTACCATGCGACTTTCTTCTGCGTAAAATCGGTGATTTGAGGAAGAGAGCAGTGAAAAATTGCGCGCACTTGTGCTTGACTTAAAAAACATGAAGCATACCATACTGGAAAATCCAATATGATTTCTCCATTAAAACAGGTGTCACTGATATGAAACATATCAGCTCCAAGTATAAATATATCTGTTTCAGGTATTAGCAATATGAAACATATAGGCTCCTGATATTACTGATATTGCAACATATCGGCTCCTGATATTACTGATATTGCAACATATCAGCTCCTGATGTTACTGATATGACAGCATATTGTGTCCTGATATCACTGATATTGCAGCATATCAGCTCCTGATATTACTGATATTGCAGCATATCTCCTGATATTACCGATATGCTTCCTGATATGTCTGACGCTGTGACATATCAGCCCTTGATATTACCTATATTGCAATACATAAGCTCATAATATGCATGACATTGCAACATATCGGCTGTTGATAATACCGAAAATGCTGGTGCAGGTGCATAGCAACGTGGTGAATCGATTAATGAAATGAAATGGTGATGAAAGCAAAAATTGTGCCATATAATCAGTACCCCTCAGACTGTGAATGAAAAAGACGGTTGTCACAAAGTGCATGTATGCGGAGATAGGATGTAATCTGGACTCTTCGTGCCTGCGCATAGGACTTGAAGCTGTCAGGAAAATAATTGTGATGAAAGCGACACCAGTACTGGATAATTAATATTCCTCAGGCAGCAAATAAAAAAATGATTGTCAAAAAGAGAACGTTTGTGGCGATATCTTTTTGTCCTCTTGTGCATCCATGATTTGTCGCTCAGACCCCAATATTACTTACATACAGGGTATGGATTTTCATGCAACGGCGTATTTTTCCCTTGGTATTGCGTCACATGATTTAAGACAGCTTGTGCTGTTCGTTTGAGATGAATCGGAAGTGTTTCATGTTTCATATAACTGCATATTTTACTACATGTATTGTGTATAAAATGCATGAATAATACTTATTTAGCCACTTCAATTGAGGAATTGCATTGCGTCGTCATCGGCACATCATCCTTATCGCAGGGAGTTGCAGCAGTACATGGAAGCCGGCATATTCATTATTGAAAGCAGTTTTACTCAAGTTCACACAGTCCGAATTACACTCAATGAGAAAAATATCACTTGGGAATATATGAGGTACGATTCAATAATGCGCACTTGTAGTAATGACATAGCACCTAAGCATATATGATAATGAAAACTGTCATAATAACATAAGATATAAACTTGTTGGAAGCAGTAAGCACTACAATGCGCACAGGTAAAATCAGTATCACAAATATCAATGTACTCTAAAACGCAACAAAAGCGACAGTCGTACGCTCCCAAAAAAAGTGGGTGATGGTAACGTGAGAGGCACGAATGAGTTCATGTTTGAAATATTATGAAAAAGGTAACTCTGCAACAGCCTTAACAAAAACCTTAAAGGGAGAATCCGGGACAATCCAAAACTCTTATAATGAGAAATACAGTTGGTCTGGCAATCGGGGACTCATTAGTTAGCAAAAGAGCTAGGAAGCTCAAAATGAAACCGAAACTTCTGCAGGTACCCTCTACTACCTCCTGTACCATGCGTACTCTCGTGTGGGCCACTGGCTGTTTTTAGAGCACGTGCTTTGTAACTTCGGGTTGCATGGATGACCAGTCGTCTGCTTCCTCGATTTCGTTCTAAAATATTCGCCAGCGGTAAAAGCAAAAGCTACAGGAAACTGTACACGAGGAATACCGTTGAGGTGAAGCACAGCGTTGCTTGACTGCTTTTCCGTGGAGAAGCGCCTAATCACTCGAAGGAAAATATTCATTTTCTAATCATCTGGGCCACATGGGGATGAGAAATTGTATTCACTGAAATATCATAGGGTACGGATTGATGTCTCACTGTTGCCTCAACACGTTTTTGCTGCGGAGTCTCCCTTTAAAGGTCGGCAAAAGCTGTATTATATTATTAACCAGGAGATGAAGAGAGAATTCGACACTTGTGACAGAATATCTTGCGAAAAAGAGATAAGCGAGAAGCTTTACGACGGCAGCCCTGGGGATGTCGTCCCAGATACTGCTTCATTAGGAAAACACCTGAGGTACGGTTAAATTACTTAATATAACGAAGGAGCCTCAGTTGTTCAAGCCTCAGAACATCAGTTCTCTCACGTTACTTAATATAAGTTGTGCCAAGTGGCTTTGGATGTTATCAGTCACGTTCAATAACATTTGGCAGATCACAAACAAAAGTCTTCTCTTCAAATGCAAAATTAATTAGCACACAGGGTTTCTGAACACGCAGCATGTGAACGACCAACACAGATGGCACTGGATCTATAAAGCACTCTCTGATGTGGTCTGGAAAGGCACTATGTACGGTTATTATTTCCATGCAGAGCAGTACACATTTCCGGCCAGAGCTTGTATTTACAGCAATTATCCGGGAAACTACGTAATATTCCCCCTCCACAGTTCTTATAGCTGAATAATTGCTTTTTACAGCACGTGCATAAGCTATACTATAATACACTTGGTCATTGTACACAACCCTTTTGAACTCACTTGCTACATCTGGGCAGCTGCCACACACCTTTGCAATTTCAGCCTTCTCTGCAGCTGTAAAGCACGTGGCCTTTTCCTTATCCAGCATGCAGACGTTTCCGACGTAAGTAGCCCTTTGCAGCCTCTTTTCTCCCAGCATTCTCATACACAAAGCCTTTGTACGACTGGTGAGCATGTTTGCCGCAAGATGCATATAGAGCTTTTGCGAGAGAGCAACCCTTTCCGCTATTTGCAGCGGAATGCCCTTTGATGCCGTGACGAGCTTCACTAGTGTCCCATTACCACTTTCAAATACAAAAGCTGAATGTGCCCAAAGGGGTCCCATCAGTCGAGCTGCTTTGGGCAGATGGAGCAGCTGATGGACGTTGAACCGCATACAGCCCTCTCCATAAAGAGCAGCTGCTCTTGACACAAACTGTTCAAGGAGATGCTCTTGAAAAACAAAAGAAAATTATGGAACTAATCAATAACTGAGCAAGCATATATATAATATAATATAATATATAATGTAATATATACAGGGCGTTTCACGAAAATCCCCCGGCTGAATAATTCGTGAACAGGTGGCGCTATCGAAGAAATTTCTTTTTGGTAAAGATCCTTGGAACGTCGACCATGAATTCCGTAGTGAGCGGCTCATTTGCATACGCTCACTAATTAAATAAAGATATTAACTTTTAACTTTCACTTTGCACGCTTATGGAACTGCCGTCTTACGCATCGGGACCTTTGGCGAAAAATATTCCAAGGAGAAAAAACGCATCGTCACATAGTGATTTTTTCGAGTAATTAATCTGTTTTGGTTTACATATTTCTTGCACGGAGCAGTGCCCCAATGTGCACTTTGGATCAGCTATCCGACTGTCAATTTCGTGTTCATCCGCCTGGTTGACACACGGGGGCGACAGAAAATTAGGAACAGCCACAAGAGATGCTTTGATGTTCCTTCTCAAAGCGACTGGGACACAGCACAGCCGGTTCCGTCGTTCCGTAGGTGAGATAGCGTGGTGTTATCATGAATGATTACGAATGCGCCGCAAGCGCTGGGAACTAGTCGGTACACTCTTAAAAATGAACTACACCACATAGTACGCTGCTAGTCAACCATTATCCCGAATGACAACATTGTAATCTAATTTGTTGAACAGGGGAGGCGGAGCCTTTCTTTTTGTCCTTATGTACAGCATCATTGGTACTAAAAAAGATAGGCACACGCCTCCCGTACTTGTCAAACCCAAGGCACGTGCGTTGTCATCAAGGATGATGGTTGGCCCTGATCGTGCTATGTTGTGAAGTTCATTTTAAGAGTATAGAGAAGGAGAGGGAACATCAAAGCGTCTCCTGTGGTCTTGCGGCTGTTCCTTATCTTCCGTCAACCCAGTGTGTCAACCAGGCGGATGAACATGAAATTGACATCTGGATAGTTTGTCCAAAGAGCGCATGGTGCACTGCTGTGCGCAAGAAATGTGTAAACCTAAACCAATTAATTACTTGAAAAAATCACCAAGTGTTGATGCAGTTTTTTTCTTGCAATATTTTTCGCTGAAGTTCCCGATGCGTAAAACAGAGGTTCCGTAAGCGTGCGAAGTAAAAGTTAAGACATTTATCTAATTAGTGAGCGTATGCAAATAAGCCGCTCATTACTCAATTCATGGTCGATGTCCAAAGGATCTTTACCAAAAGGAAATTTCTTTGGTAGCGCCACCTGTCCACTAATTATTCAGCCGGGGGATTTTCGTGAAACACCCTGTATAGCATATATAAGAATATTATTAGCTCCTTACCCGCTTTATGTATCATCTGATGTGTGATCTTCTCAGCGAGGAGGATGTGCAGTGCATGTGAAAGTTTTGCAAATTGCCTCCAGTACCTTTCTGGGAGTATGCCATGGGTCCAAGGCGGACTGTAGAAGAGCACCCAGAGACGCCACTCACTTGCCTTCCAAAAGGCAGGCTCAGTGATAGTCCTGGGCAGACGTGTGAAGCAATGAGGTGGTTTTATGCTGAGAAGCCGCCTTTCTACAGTGCTCAGGACAGCAGGGTTCGCTGGAAAATGACATCCCAAAGGGCAAGGGTACACCCTATGAAAATGTGTTCTGCTGCTCAAACAGTGTATCGTACTCAAACGCAGCTGCCCCCAAGACCCATACACTTTTTGCACAAGAATAATGAATAAAGGTAAGAAAGTATAAATCAAGCCTGAACAATACAAACAGCAAGTCCTCGCTGTTTACTACAGAAAAAACTTTGCACTAACGTGCAAATATCTTCAATAAACAAGCAACAATAGCATAAGTAACAATTATCGGCTTTAGTTGTGATTCAAAGCAAACTAAGCTAAATTTCTTCAGGCAAATTGTAACAGTGTGACCAGCATCACTACCTGCTATATATACCAAAGTAGGTATTAACAAAGCTATTAATAAGTATTTTCAACCTGAATACACTTTGTTGTGGCGACTACACAGGATATGAAACAAACCCAGGACATCTGTAAGGATACCAGCCGTTTTAGCTGGTACCTGGGACGTGGATTTTTTCTTCCTTCCAAAGTCTCTTTCCGTCGCATGCCCTTTGAATGCCAATCCTCAATTCCCTTCTCATTATCTGCATAGTGCCTGGTGTCTTGAAACCCTGTGGCCTAAGACTACAGACATGAAATATATACTTACCGATATAAAACTGCTCTTCTGAGTGGCATGAAGCAAACCAAAGCTCAACGAACTGCCTGGGAACACCTTGCAGGACGCAGTGCATATAATCTACAGTGTAGCCCCACACCGAGTCAAAGGCATGTAAGTTGAGGAGTGCTGAAGGCCCCTTTACACCGTTGACAGTGGTCTTGAACTGGAGGGCGAGGCCCATATCTCTTGCCACACCGTCTGCTGTTCTTTCAGCACCTCGATCATCATACAAGTACCGCATGCTCCCTGGAGGAAGAACAAATATGGTTTTTGCTACGAATTTGCTATGGAATTTGCTTTGAATTATCACTAGGGAAGAGGCAACGTAAAACACCCTTAATAGGTGGGCCTGTCAGAAACAGTGTATCAGAGTCAAATTAAGTGACATTTCAGTACCCACCTTGGGTGTACTTTCCCTTTGTCAGGCACCATGGGCATCCAAAGTATCCATTAAAGAGGACAAAATTTTGCACAGCTGCCCTTGCAGGTGCATCGACGCAGCAGCAGAGAGCATACATTCGTGATGTGTAGGTTTCCGTGTTGCAAGTCCACGTGACAGGCTCCATGTTGTTCAGCTCATCCACAAACTCATTCAGAAAGAGGGTCATATTCGGGTGTGTTTTCCCGAACCAGAGGCCGGCTAGGATTGGGTTCTTGAAACGAGATTTTGGTGGCAGCTCATTTATGGTGAACTGTATTGGCCAAATTGATGTCTTTGAAGATTTGTAAAGTGGACTGCCGTCAGTGTTGAACGTTATTGTGAGATCTGTCGATTTCAAGGTGCCATTGTCTCGAAGCTTGCGGTGGGCTGCTGCACTTGTACTGTCAGTGATATCATTTCCCAACTGCAATTCAGATGATAGCTTCAGTAGATTAGTCACTAGCTCTGTTTTTGACAGTTCGATATGGTGCTTTATCTGCTTGGCTATTTTGGCAATTACAAAAAAGCACCCAGACGCCCTTAGCTGCTTCTGGTTGTATGTCTTTCTGCATGTTTCACATCGAAACTGACTGTTGAGAAGTGCTTCACATGATTCACAATAGTAGTGATATGTTACAAGTGATGCATTCTTCTTGCACCAGAGTTTTCTGAACAGGTATAGATTTGGTGGTACCACGGTTGTGCCAAACAAAGTGTTGATAATGGTGAGCAAGTCCTGCAAAGCAACCCATGAAAGGCCATGTCCAACCACAAATGCCATAATCATTATTATTGCAGCAGCTACAGTAGTTTGAGTCCCTGGCAGTGTACAGCTCGGAAGCTGGTCTTCCGGGTCTTCATCCATACTTTCACTTGTGTTAGAAGAATTTTTCAGTTACTCTGCACTCGTTAGTAAGAAAACAAACATAATAATGGTTTCACCCCATTTGAAATAATAATAATATTAATATAATATGCCATACATATAACAACTTGAAATAATATTCCATCACAGCACATTGCCTATTTCACAAATATGGAACTGAAACCAATTTGCTATGACACTCTGAAGTGGTTCTTTCATTTCCACCTCATATTTTTATTAAGCATCCTTTTCAATCCAATTAAATTTCTTAAAAAGCAGCCACACAAAACTCAGAGGCATAGATCAAGGATCTGTCGGCTCACAATGAGGGTTTGGAACAGAGATATGGTATGCTTTTGATATGTTTTATTCACCTTCTAAGACATAGGTGCAACACTGCAAACAATTCATATGCAGCTATGTCATAGAGATTTGCAAAATTGCAACGTTATACTTGTGACACCATGGGAATGAGGCATAAACTCTTAGGTCAAAATAGTTCCAGACATGAGGAATGATACAAGTGGAAAAAATGTCAAAAATTCCAGGTGGGCACAACCACTTCCCCAACGAGACGCCACTTACAGAAGATGCCATCCGTGAATGTCTACGTCAGCGGGTGCGCAACCAGCCACATATTCCTGTTACTGAGCTCTACATGCAGGAGATGGCTGCATTCGATCAACAAGGGGTATGCAGCATTAACATTATAGCTGTAGTCCTTTTCCCCCCATAAAATTCCAGTTCACTATCTTCACTGTCAATCATCAACAAAATACTGCAACATTTCATGAGCCAAAACATATCATGTACATGCATATAGCACACAAGGCACGGGAGCACAGACAGGTCATGATTCCCTAAAGGAAAGGGACTGGTAGCAGTAATTAACATGTACACATGCCAACGGCAGACCATGAGCATGGCCAAGTGGGCTAAGGCGTCATACTTGATGCGTTAGCCAAGGTCGTGCTGAAGACTCAGAGGTGGTGGGTTTACATCCTACCACTGGCTGTGCTGTCTGTGGTTTTCCCCTGATGTTTCCTGAATACTTTCCAGATGAATGTCAGCAAAGCTCCCCATAAAGTCAGCCCAAGACGCACACTAATCCCTCTTTCGCCCACTCATTTCTGCTCGAAAGTCTTCGGAAAACCCAGGAAAACCTCAAACAGCACAGCCGGCGGTAGGATTTGAACCCACCACCTCCCAGTCTTCAGCACGACCTTGGCTACCACCAACGAGCGGACACCTTAGCCCAACAACAACTTTATTTTTAAATGGAGAGTGGGGAGGTTCATCGCCAGAGGCGATACTCTACCCCATTGCTGGTGGGAGGTGGGAAATAAAATACATGAGCCCCTTCACAATAACGATCGAAGTCTGATGGTGTCCAGAGATGTCAAAAGAGCTTTGAGCGCACATCGTTGCTGGGCTGGATTGGGCCAGGGACCAAGCAATTTCGATAGGGAGAAGGGACGAGAGTCCAGCTGACTAAGAGACTCGGAGAGTGCGGTTCGGGAAGGTTGGTAGTGGGGGGCAATGAAGAAGAATGTGCTCCAGATCCTCAAGAGCATCACAGTGGCAGCTTCTTTCAGCTTCAACTTGTCTCAAGCGGTAACGCCACTGAGCTGTACAGGCCGCATCGAGTTGCATTCGATGGATTAATGCAGCATCTTGACGAGAGGTGTTTTCTTGGCATGCCGAAAGCGAGCGTTGGATCATGACATGGACATGTAGACCTCATTTCTGGAGATGACATAAGATTCCTCAGGATGTCATTGAATACAACATCTCCAAATTGAACATCGTTTTAATACCGGCATAGGTTAAAAAGAAAAGCATGCTTCACTCTGTGTGTAGAGGCGGGGCTTTTGGAGCTCCATGTCGTCTCATCTCTGTATTTTTGCACTATCCTAGCCATGGGGGTTACACCTGCACCCACCCCTACATTATACCTTTGGTAGTGCATTTCGGAGAGGGAAATGAGGGTGAAATCCTCCTCTCCCACATTAAGTCCCCATGGAACCCCTCTGGAATGTTCTTCTGGCTATACCACAGGTACTGAGGCTTGCGCTTACTTCTAAGATTCAATGTAAGGGCTGTCAGTCACACAGCTATTTAAAGCAAAGCAATTTAACTGCATGCATTGTTGACATAGCAGGAAACCTGCTCATCCAGCTGCGACACTGCTACAAGGGTAAGTGTGATTTATGTCGTGCTTCAGTTTCTCCACTGGCTCAATTCCTGTGACAAAATTACTGGACCTTACGATTTTCAACTTGTACTGGTGTACTTACAACAAATTACTTTTTCTTTGCACTGTACCCATTATTATGTTGCAATAAATCTCTAAGCAATATTCACAATATACGTAACACTATACAGTACATAGTTCGGTATGAGTATTACAGTAGCATTATGCAGTTTATGCCAAAAGCAGTAGAGCATCAACCATTGCCTAGTCCAAACTGACTGAAAATTTTCAAAGCATTGCTCAAGTCAAACAAGCAGTTCTGGATGCTCAACTTTGACTCAACATTACTGTACTGGCTCCTACAAAATTACATTTAATGTCAACAAAGAATGTGTAACAGGGACATGTCGTCCTTAGTTGCTCAGTGGTAGTGTGTCCACCTCCTGACCCCAGGACTGCGGTTCAAACAGGTCCGACGACGGTAGCAACTTAGTGGAGGGGCATCAGTTACACATAGTGTATGGGCCGGTTGGTACATATCCTTTGGCCAGGCGACGACAGAAGACACAGATGCGTCGTCGCTGTCTCGTTTCTTCTTCTGTCGTCGCCTGGCCTAAGGGCATCAGTTGCTGGACATTGGGACAGTTGGGACATGCAGTCTTCGTGAGGGACGTTAAATGTGTATAATGAACTGGGAGCTGTGGCCCGTCACGTCACACAACGTCCTTCTGTGTCCCTTTCCCAATTTCAGGAACTGTCACTTTTTCTACCATCGCTCTGGGCACGCATTTTTTTTTTTTTTATAGAACCAGAGTAGCCCACGAGATTAGTATGACGTAGCATCCCGTGACCCTGGAACAGCCACACTTCGCGGGGAGTTTTCGAACGGTCCGAGTCATTCTGCCTTCAAGATGGCGGACGTTGAAATTTCGATTTGCGCCGAATTTTACTGTGTATTCAGAAAGAGGAATGGGGACAACTATATACAATCAACCCTCGTTAATATGACCAAGGCTGTTCCCGCACATTTTGGTCATAAAGTGAACTGTCATATTAACGAGCACGTGATCGATCATCACGTAACGATCTATCGATCACGATCATCATCCACTGATCTACGTAAGCCCTTCATAAAGTCTGTTTGGCTCTGTCAAGTTTATTGAAGGCGTAGACACTGCATGCACAGTATTTCATTGCAATGAGCAAAGCAGTGAGTCACCTCAGAACTTTGGTCGTGACTTCGGCATTCACCGCGCGTGCGTTTTCCCGGGACGATTGAACTTTTGCGTCAGCCGGATGACTCAGTCTGTGGTGGACGGTCACAATAACAAGAGAATAATTCACGCGTTCTCCCCAGTTCGTCCCCGGAATGTTCGTAACCGTGGGATTATCGCGTTGTCATAATAACGAGGGGCCTTCACAGCGTACCTCCATTGGGAGCAAACCGTGCCAGAAAAATTGTCACAAAGTGAGGATGTCATACTAACGAGTGCCATATTAACGAGGGTTGACTGTAGTAATTGTTTTTTTTTTCTGAAATTCGGGATGAAATCGGGTGCTATTAGCACTGAGGTGTTACCTGCTGCTGCTGCTCCTTTTACTTCCTTAGGTGTTTGTTACTTGCTGTGCGGCAAGCAATCCTCAGTAAACGTTGCATGTACCTGGTGCTCAAGCCTGCATTCCTAGAGAATTCCTCGAAGGTGTAGTTCGTTATCGGGACCACTAGGTTTTAAAAACAGTGAAAGCGTTTAAAAGCTAAACACCACATATGCGAGTGAAAGTGGGTACTGAAACTAATAATACAAGAATAATAAAAGTGTGTGTTCCAGAATCTTATTCATGGGCTTTCGAACAACACTACCTGAGACACTTCAAGAGCAGGACAACCGTGGCCTTGCTGAGCCTAACGGACTTGGACGTTGCGGTCTTGTGAAATGTAGCAAGCCTCTAGTTAGGTTAGCGCACCTCGGTAAGGTTAGTTTCCCCAGTTTGAGCCGTGCAACGAAGGACTGCACAGAAGCCACGGAAATTACTCTACAGATCGTAACACCGTTTTGTCAGACTGCACATATGCTTTGTTTTGCAGAAAACGTGACATAATGAATAGCACTCAAGAAGGAAGAGCTCGCCGTGCTCGTAGCTGCTCGTAGCAGACGGTTTTTTCTACCAACGAAAGGGAGGGCTCTTAGTCACAGACGTCACGCCATACTGTTGTGGTCGACAGTTTGGCCGCTCGAACATCTCGCCGCGGCGGCAATTTTCTAAATGAAATTGTGTCGCGGCGAAAAAAGTTTGGGATGAATATTTTATGGGGATGCTTTCCGTACAGTGCTCTACTAGATGGCAGCAGGTTTTGGCCATGCTACATATCAGTTTAATGCTCCTCTAAAGCATCCAATGGCTTTAAACGAGGTTAGTCTCC